>NC_042495.1:71795507-71829138 GCF_005508785.2 Acyrthosiphon pisum | reverse complement strand
ATAATACTGTTATTAAAATAATTAAAATTATACAATTTTAATAATTCATATGTAAACATATTTCTGGCTACAACATTTTGGCGCCCCTAAAATACTGGCGCCCGGGGCAGTTGTACCCAAGGGCCCCCCTAAATGCAGCTCTGCACATTGGAAATGTGATTCCACGGAATTCGTAAAACTTTAGATCGTATTGTATAAGAAGATACCATCTAGTTCCATAATTATCAAGGGCCCCACCAAAAATGTTGCCCAGGGCCCCAAAATATGTCGTGCCGTCACTGGGTATTAAGTATTAACTATATCTATATAGTATAAAAACTTTGAAAATCTAAATTTCTGAAAAAAAATAGGGCAATCCAAATCCAGGCACATATTATTCAAGAAAATATTATTTTACTGTGCATGTATGTATATATATATATTGAAGTATTGAACGTAAAGTATACTATAATATGTTTTTAACGGTCAGAATAATAAAAAAATCCGGAAAAAAATATATGGTCACTCAGCCGAAATAATGTATTTCCTTATAAGTTGTATGCACAGTAAATTTTATACCCAACGCTTTTTAAAGCTACTGGGAATTTAAAACTTTTACCGCAAAACCATATCCATTTTTCCATCAGAAAAGATGCTGATATTTGAAAAAGGAGCTTTTTTACTACCCTAAATGTTGATTTCAGGAAAAAAACACTCATCGTTGTAAATACAATACATTAATTTGCTTCGCTCAAAATCTAAAAATAAGTTGTATCATTTATTTTTACTGTAATAGTTTGAATTATAAATTATTTTGTGTATAATAAAATAAGTACAACACAATTATTTACATCTAAGGTGTGAAATTAACATAAAATATTGCAATAAATAAATGTTTTATGCAAATAACACAATCAATTGTATATTTATGTTTGCTTTGTGAATATCTTATAGATTTAATATGAGACTTAAACATGATAAACTTAGTAATGTATAATAAACAATACTAACTGACAAAACAAAATTGTTCACTATACCAGACAAAGCACAACAAAAACAAAATAGTTGTGAAAACATAAATGATTTAAGCACTATTGTGTATGAATATTTTAAGACATCAAAAAAAATGTACACTAATACTCAACGATTAACTATAATGTAGTTACAATTAGTAATACAGTAATAAATATTAAATAATTTGTATACTACACATATTAAGTACCTTTTGCATGATAAGAACCATTTTGTAAGATACAATATAGTAAATAATAATAGAAGAGTTCAACCATTATGAACACGTCTTATCACATTGTATAGTAAACCTACATACCATGTATCAAAGTTATATTCATTATAGTAGGAAATATTTTTATATTAGATTTACAACAAATTTTCTTGATTTAGACATATTATTTGTGATTTATGAATATTGTTAAATGCCTATGTAAAAAACTATTATTGCCCTCCAACATTCATAAATAATTTTCACTGGAAATCATATAACTTAAATATTTTTCACAAATATTAGTTTAAATGTTTTATATAACAAATAATTTGATAAATTAAAATATTATTAATATTGTTTTTTTTAATAAAAGTGCACAATTTTTAATACCAAATTAAAAATTTAACAACTGTTGTTGGACTTAAATTCAACAGTTAAAAACAAAAAATAATACAACATTCTTTTTTTTAAATATAGTTTTAATTAAAAATGAAATTTAAGTATAATTTAAAAAAAATACATAATAAATTTAGGTACCTATAAAAAATAAGAAAAATTATACATGTAATTCAGTTGGACAAAAATGATTTTCTATGAAAAAAAATTAATACATACATACAAATAAATTGTTAGTTGTATACAGCAGATGATGTTTAGGAGACGAAAGATGGGGTTTTCGAGAAAATTTATCAAATAATTGATACATGGAATATAAAAAAAAAAAAACACATTGGTTTATTATTGTGTCTTTTTTTTAAATCTATCTCACGGATCACGTAGATTTTACTTTCTTGAATACACTATCCCAAAACGATTTCCATGTGTCTTGAACATTTTTAGCATATTGCTGTACAGTTGGATTTGCTTTAACCCATTTGTATGATTTAATAGATGCTTCAATACTGGTATGAACTGCCTGATCAAAAGAATTCCCAGCTTGTAGCAGATAATAATTGACTTTAGAAGCTACCTTTGGGTCTAGATTTGATGTAACTGATCCCCAAACAGGCAAAAGTTTAGCTTTGACATTACCATATGCTTTCTTGTCATAGTATGACAAGGCATACAAGGATAAACCGATCAACACCGCAAATAAAAGTGTGTACGAAATGAGCATGCCGAAAAATCCAAAAACTAAATAAATAAAATTATATTTAGTACACGAAGATATATTAAATTATGTAATAAAAAAATACCTTTAGATACAAAACCAGCTGGTTTCTTTTTGGGTTTGGTCTTATTTTTTGACTTATCATTTTGTACACCATTTGGAGAAGCTTTGCTATTTTTCTTATCCTTCTTCTTATTTTGTTTGTCATCTAAGCAAAAAGAAAGTTTTCAAACCTGCATGTGTGTAAGACTAACGAGAAGACTAACAAGAATACCAGAGTATAATATTGAAAACAATTACCTTGCTTTTTGGAATCACCCTTCAAATACTGAATCGCGTTGGCAGCTGCTGACTGGCATTGTGCATTGTTTTGTGATGGTCCAACTGCTTCGACCAGTTCTGGTTTCAACGGATTGTTGTTCAAGTTCAAGTGTTTCAACTGTTTTAGTTTACTTAAGCCCTTGGGTAGATCTTTGATTTTGTTGTTGGCTAACGACAGGAAAGCAAGTTTTTGCAATGAACCAATATCAGCAGCCACACTCTTAATCTGATTGCCGGATAAATCGAGCTTTACCAGACTGGGCAATAATGAAAAAACATTCTGCAAACATTCAGTTACAAAGGTATATAATATTATAGAGTTGTGAATTATAAGATATAAATAAAACCATTACTGACAGAGTACTATCAATGGCAATGAGCACTTACGTCTGTTGAAGTGATTTTGTTGTTGGATAAGTCCAGATGAGAGACTTTCAGAGGAGCCTAGAAAAAGATTACACAACGATTAGGACGTATATGGGTTTGCCTTGTTGGCCAAAAGTTCGTTTGTAGGTTAATGCGAAACGGCGGTGTTGGCATATTGTCGAGATGTGATTCTCAATACACATCTAGCCGGACGAAGCCGTTTGCGAAGCCAACACTTACGATTTCCTTGGCGGGTATCTCCGTTAGGTTGAGACCGCTCAAGTTCAGCTTGTTGTTTTTCACCCTGTCCTTAATGTTGACCACGGTCATTTTTTTTCGTTGTGGGTAGGTGGTTGTAGACTCGCGTGCGATAGGTGTAGGTACGTCTGTTTACGTGTATGAGCTGTAGTATTATGTGACTATGACTGTGGACCGGTGCAAGACTCTGTGCAAGACGCACGGTTACCGTTATTGCAGTCGTGTAATGTTGAACAAGCACAAAACCGTCGCAAAGCCTCAGCGCGTGTGGGTCACGGGTTCGTCGGACGCAGCGGTGAGCCGTAAAGTGGAAAGAAAAAAAAATCAAATTGTAAACACACTGGATTTCCGATACACGTATATCAGTGTTGGTTTGACACGTGTCAAGAGTGCCAACATTGCGCGTTCCCACCGGTGTCCGCCGGGTTGGTGTCGTTGGTTCGAAAGTGGTGATTCCTTGAAGGGTTGTGGTGGGGGGAAGGCGGCGTATCGCACGACTACCACGTCGGCGGAGAACGGACGTTATTACTTATTTAATTTTCCTGCCGCCCGACAGTATCGTCGCGCGTACAATCTTTTTCTACCGTCGTCGACGATCGGATTATTGAATCGCCACGTTCTTAAATTTCTATCCCAAACACAGGTTCAAAAAACAAACCAAAACAATCAATATAATATATTATATACTATTTCGCCTCAAAACCGAATAAAAACTAAAAAAATTATAACTGATCGCGAGATTTTCTTTAACATTTATAACAGCAAACCTTAGTGCCACGTTTCTCGATCTTGAGTCCCCTGTTGAATGGATATTACGTTAAATATAACTATGTCTGTTGTAGTATAAAATATTATATAAAAATAAATATTATATAAATTATTATTATATTATTATAATTTAGGTACACTACATTACTACAGCGGTAGATTGGTTAAACATTTCGGCCGGGGAAATTACCACGTGTCTGGTTCACCGAAAATATTATAATTATTAATTAATAATAATTTTCCATAAACAATTTTTTTTTTTTGAATTTTCTTATTTAAAATTATATTTAATATAATATAGGTACGTAAGTATGTGAGAACATAAATTTTGTTTATGATTACCTAAATTATCAACTAGATTCACTTTCCTACCAGAAAAGATGTAGAAATAGAAAATTAATTAATTTTTACTGCCTCAAAAAGTGATGATAATCACATTTTTTTTTTGCAAAACACGTCTTGACATAATCAATACATCATCGCTCCACTTTGAATTAGAAATATTGAAGCAAATTTTATCAAATTATTTTCTTATATTAGGTATGTACTATGTTCTACGTTGGTAGAACAAATAACAACATAATATGCTATGAATATTATTTTATTATTAACACAGAGCCACAGTAGTATTATATTATAATTATATAATACCTAGGTCTGATTGATGCACAGATCAATTAATAATTATGTTATCGAGCCCGTAATATGCCAGTACCCAGTCATCGATCTATAAACTAAATAATGGACAGCGCTTCCCACACCGCCCTGCCTATGGTTAATCCAGACGACATAACTGAGAGAGAAAACATAACATTTGAGAGAGAAAAACCATGTTTTGGGCTATATATGTTTTAACACAATGTAACGGCCTAAAACCACTCTTTTATCTTCCAACAATCCCTTCTGGTGATTTCTCTCTATGCGCTGTCTATTAGTTTATACTTTATAGGTCTATGTACTCAGCCAACGCTTGGCACATTTTTACTGGCTGGCCCGGCTTGTTCACTATTCATTAGGCACCCGTAGTATGCAAGACGTACCTACTATATAGTTTTCCTGTACTATAGTGCTGTACTATATACAATTTTAGCTAGTACTGTGTCCGTAAGGCAGTGGTTCCCAGCTCAATACTAGGCACGGATCACTTTTGTAAATTTTACACCGTCACGGACCACGACTAAATTCCCCCCCCCACTATACTTTTATAGTCTATACCATATTTTTTTTTATAAGTAGATAATACAAATGAGAACCACCAGTTGGGATTTGGGAACCACTGCCGTAAGGGCTAGCCAACTGTTGGGTAGCCATTCAGGTGCATTACTGCGCCCTTTGTGAGTGTCGGCGTAAGTCATAAATTTCCAATTGGGATGTTGGACAGTTTAAAATAAAATATAAATTAATTCATCTATAACTACTTAATGCAGCCAAAATGACATACAAAACCATGATACAAGTATACGAAAACAAACAACGTAGACATGCAGTTAAATATAATCAAATAATTTGTGTTCCAAAAGGGCAAAAGTACAGCGGGTCAGAGTTTTAATATGAGGATCGGCCCACTGGATATCCCGGTTAATATAGAAATGATTGTAGACTTTAATGATAACCGATTGTTTCTTATTGCATATTTACTTTTTAGTCTTCCTAATTATTTTTATTTTTTATAGGTAACCGAAGTTTTACTTGACCATAGATTTATGATACCTATTGAATAATTTAATAATAAAAAACTTATTTATTATAATCGTAGAACAAAAATCATTGTATACCTCTGGTATGTATAGTGTACAATAATTGAATAATAAGATCGGCTTCAACACCTGCAGGTGATTTTCTTCGTGGCCCTCACAAGTATTTTTTTAAATTAATAAGCAATAAAATCGTTAAAAAAATATTTAGGTGAAGCCATTTGAAAAATGTCTCTGTTGGACCCAGCAGGTCACTTTATACCCCATACTGGCTAAACCAACACTGGCTCAACGGTTATATACGTCAATTTTATATAAAATAATCTCGTGCTCAATCACGATCTTACCAACAAACAAACAAAACAAAAATGCTATAATTTCAAATTTCAATACATATTTAAAGACATTTACAAGGTCCTTTCTCATGTCGACATGGCGCATATACGACAAAGTGCAAACCGTACTAAATAATTTCATAGATTATACATAGAACATTATGTAGATTATACGCATGAGTTAAAATACAGTAACTGTGTCTCCTGACACATTCTGCGACCCTTGAAAATCAAAGTGTGTCCCCTTAATGACAAATGTGTGTCAAATATTAATGTGTATAAGGTATACCACTAAGGTATATAAAAGAGGGGCGAATTCTGGGTGTTACAACCCCTACAGGTTTTTTTTTTTTGCTTTAGAAATCTGTAAAAGCCCAAAGGTATAAGACGTGTGCCCCTGAAATCAGATGTATTTTAGACTCTGAATTTATACGTAACTAATGAACTAAATACATAGGTATGTATGAATATAGTATGAATTATTGAATTATGATACTACCTATATTTTTATACCGTTATTTTACTGTTATAACTGCTGTAGTGCTGTATAGTCGTATAGATAATCTTGACAATTTATCAAAACCACAATTTCATAATTTTGGTATATTATGTCAGTTAAAACTTATAAGTTTAATAATTATTATAGACTCTACTAAGCTACACAATTTAATCACAATATCACATATAATAGAAGTTGTGTACATTTTTCATAAAAGAATTTTTTTTTGATATTTAGATAAGTATAAATAATATTATCAAAACGATTTTATCAAGAAAAAATCTTATAGGTTTTTACTACGATTAAAGATATCTTTAATCGTGGTTCTTACAGTCATCAGGGCCCAGTGGCGTATTTAGGAATTTGTTATGGGGAGGGTCCAGATAATTTTCAGAAAACAGAGCCGTGGGGGGGGGGGGCAAAGCCTCCCACACCACCCAATTACTCTTTATTAAATAAATATACCATATTTTATAAGACGATTTAACATTTTTGAGTTTTTAATTGGTATTAATAATATATGTAAAAACAAATTTAAAAAGCAGGTAAGTGGATGTTGCTCTACTGTACAGTAGGTTACCAGTGGGGTCAATGTATGATTGGAATGATAATTCACTTGGATTTCCAATGATATAATATCATTGTAAAAGGGAAAAACGATTCTGAAGCGGAGATGGTTTGTCAGTCTGGATATTTTATATTGGTTATTATTTATTATAGCTCGTAAGTTGAATTAATATTGAAATATATTTTTTGTTTATATTCTCTATTTTTTTTTATTGTCTATGATGATAAACAATGCGTTAGAAATTAAAATCCCATTTTTAGAGGTTTTTTGTAATTTGTCGGTGGTTTTTCCCGTGACATTAAATAACTATTGAGAAAAATCAAAAAATGACCTGCTTAAAGTACCATCTTAATCCAATTTGCTAAAAGATAAGATAGGTACTACATATTGAAATCAAAGCACTCCTTCTGGTAGAAATTTTGTATACAGGATAAAAAAAAAATAAACACCATTGTAAAACCACTAGCTTCATCGCTCCGCTCAGAATCAAATATAGTTATGTTCTAACTTTTATAAAAATATTTCTTAAAATACATTACCGTATTTAGGGGCGTATTTAGGATAGGGCAAGAGAGCATGGGCCAGGGGCGCAAATTTCAATACTACTTATGTCTTATGTAAATTTTTTTAACGTAATAATTCTAATTAAACGTGAAAATATATATTTATTATGACAACTTATAATAGGTATTTATTTATTATGATTATTAATAGCTATTATAATGTTGAAACTATATATATGATATGTCTATATTATATAAGAGCAGTTGACAGACGTTGATCCAATTTAGGAAAAACGTAAGCCAAATAAAATTATTTATATGTAATGTACTAATATGTACTTATAGATTTTGAGAATTGAGACGACAACAAATCGATCGATTTAAAAAGTATAAAAACTGTCCGAGCGGTGAAGCTGATAATACATTACATATAGATTGATGATTATGTATAATACTTACTTGCAGCCTTGCTATAACGATTATTACGATTAAATTATGATATTTATTTCTATCTTTCACCAGCGTCAAGCGTTCAGCATTGGTAGTGTTTTGAGAAATATTAATTACATAAAATACCACAGACAGTCCACGGTTAGGTATCTACTCGAATAGATTAACCGTATAAAGGGGATCGCAGCACATACGTATTTTTCATACGTTGGAGACCAATAAGCGGTGATAAATTGCACATACTTTGGAATGTCCTATTTTAATTGTTATACATGTATGAACTATTTGACAAAATATCTAGGCTTTTTACAAAGTTGAATTTAAATTTTAAAAGACCTTAAAATTAAGATATTTTTTTCAAAAATCCCATGAAATAATTGCTTTACATTTGTATTTATTTTGGGCAAATCTGATTTTAAATAAAAAAGTGATTCCTTAAGTGCATAGTCTAAATAAAACTTATAAATTCAATCATTTTTTCAAAATAACAAATTAAGTTCAGGAAGTATATTTAATTTACTACCGCTTTTAGTAGTTTTTAATTTTTATACTAATGCAAACATATTTTCATTTTTCGCGATGTATTGATATGTATTTTTATTTTTCCATATTGACATGTATGTGTGCGTGCGAGAGTTGCATCCGGCAGCGGTTGCCTGACCGCGGTATTAGGTACAGCGATTCTCGGAAACACACACTAATACACTATTACACAAATTTCCATTTACTACTCGCACAGTGTCACAATCACACATAGACATAGCCCAAATGTTTATATAATGTGAATTGCCTAAATATTACTCCTTAAAACATGATACGCTGGAGCCCTCTTAAATACTAATAAAAAATTTATAGTATAATTTTACAATCTGTAAATCTTTTTGTGAAGTGACGGCCATAGTTGTGCAATTTGTATATACCTATTGGCTAGTGTCCTAGTTATATATCTAGTTGACCTGCTCAATGAAAAGGTAACTATAATCGACACCTATACTATATACTGTACAGCAATTTACAATTATATGACGTGATGACCAGTGGCATTTACTATATGTATAAATTTATAAAAAATAATACAATTTAGAAAATAGTTTTATATATATTATATGCAATATATATACACACATATAATTTTTATTTTATTTATAATTTATATAACCACTCGTCCACTTCTATCGGAAAATTTCCGTGTACTGGTGATTCCTATATAGGGTTTTAATTTTTTTTTATGGTTTTCGAAGACTAGTAGATACTAACTTTTTAATAACTATTTAAACAGATTTGGACAACCCTGGTGTAGAAGGGAGGGGTTCCATGTGAAACTCCTATAAACAATAAAGTCTTGTTCGAGTATATCCCTATAGATTCATATATCCATCAATTAACTACGAAATAACTTTGTTTATATAAACAATTAGGTAGGTATATTAATATAAGTATATTATTTTCGATTCTGATTTCTGGCCACAGCATCAGACATCGCGTAGCAATGAAACGATAAACAGTAGATACAGATCATAATTAAAACTAATATACAAGTAGAATATAATTTCGTTTTGTATTTTTTCGGATGGTTGAATGCAACATTTTCAAAATCGATTGTAGAAGACAGTGTAAACTGGAACGAGAAAAAATGCATATCGCGTTTACATTATACTATATAGTGCCCGATCGCAGTTTTATCAGGATTCTCACTATTTTACACAATATGTAATAATAAGGAGTACAGGACACTCAAAAAAGAAATAACCAAACATTAAACATAATTAAATATTTTAATATAATAACGACTTATAAAGTTTTCAATTTCAAATGTTTGGTTAATGTTTGCTCTTTTCCAATACATATTTGCACATATTTTTCTAGGTTAAACTATGTACCCGGGTCTTCAACGCACCATATTTATGCACTACCTATGTGTGAGGATGTCAGGTAGTTTACTCGACTATAGTAACACCCGAGCAAAGTTTTGATAGGATTTCCACTGTTGTTTATGTATATAGGTACCTATACAATTTAAAATGTTTTATGAATAAATTAAACAGATAAATGATTAATATATATATATGACTTTAATTGAATCGGTCATTTCGAAAAGGTCATTTTTCCACAAATTTTCAAAACTAGTTTTATGTGATAGATGTGCTTAACTAATAATAATGCATATTTCCTGAGATACCGGCATTATTATACAACTATTCGTTATAGTCCAAAAATAACGAGTGCATTCAAAAAGGCCATTTCTCCAAAAATAATTTAATCGGCAAAATTATTTGTTAAAATTCTATTTTCATCTGGTTTATTGTCTACAGATAACATTTTATTGTCAAATCTAAAAAGTTAATATAAAAAAAAAAAGGTGGGTAAGTGGATGTCGGTCTACTGTACAGTAGGTTACAAGTGGGTCACTGTATAATGGATAGTATTAAATTTGAATTCAATGATATAATATCACTGTATTAGAAAAACGATTCTGAGCGGAGACGGTATGTCAGTCTAGGTATAACTGTATAAGGTATCTTATATACCTACTTATCTATGGTATTAAAAAAAAAATTGACCAATAATAGGTTGCTATAATAAATTCCAAATTAATTATATCACAATATCCATTAGGTACTTATAACGCGTTATACATCAACAACAAGTCGTGGTACTATCATAGATATACTAGTAGTATAATAGTATAATAGTATACTTTAGAAGTTTCAATAATATACAATCACAACAAAAGACCTAAAATAGCTATTCCAGGTTTTTTAATATATGATTTCGTCCAAATTTGAGCTTAAAATGACTATAAAAATAAATTGTGCTTATGTATTTTTTAGATTTTTTGGTAACAGAATTAACTACTTAGGTGGAATCTTGTTTTACATTTTTAATCTTTAGATATAAAAATTGGACATTTTATAAATTTTTAACTACGAAATAATTATTAAATTTTAAATTTGATAAATTTTGTCAAAATTCGATCTTTAAATGCTTATAAAAAAAAAATTTGACTATGTATTTTTAATATTTTTCAATTGCTATGGTAATAATATATCAGGAGCCTTGTATTAAATTTTTACACTTTTTGGCCGAACAGATAAAACTTTATTGATATTTATAGAAAAAAAAACTAAAAAAATTGAAAACTGACCATGTCCGTAAACAGCTCAAAAAGTGTCAAATTATTTTCAAAATTTCATCGTATATAGAAAATACTAATATAAACATTCAGTGAAATTTTCAAGTATCTGCAGTCATTCGTTTTTTAATTACAACAAAATAAGAAAATCGTTACATGAGAAATCGAGTGAATATCAAATATTGTGAAAATATGAATTTCAAACGATCATAAAAATTTAATTTGACTTTCTTATAGATATTTTTTGTTTGGTAAAGGTAGATAATCTTATAAGGAATCTTGTATTACATTTTAAAATCTTAGATTTAAAAAGAAAAATTTTTACGATTCTTAACTCAAAATATTTGCTAATTTTCGTGATTTTTCATATTTGTCAGTTTTGACTTTAAATGCTATAAAAAAAAACTGTGACTAAGGATTTTAATATTTTTCATCTGGCTGAAACCAATATACTAGGAGCTCTATTAAATTTTCAAGCTTTTTTATCCAACAAATAAAATTTTATTGATATTTTTAGAAAAAAAACTAAAAAAAAATGGAAAATAAAAATGTCCGTAAAGAGCTCAAAATACATCAAAATATTTTGAAAATGTTATGGTGTATAGAAGATGCTAAGATAAACATTCAGTCAAAATTTCATGTATCTACGGTAATTTTTTTTAAAGTTACACCAAAAACCAATTTGTGAAAAATCGATTTTGCGTAAAAATTCCCGTTTTTCCTTAATTTTTCTTTTGTTTTTCCCGGCGCTTTTGAAAACCACTGGGAAATTTTTACTTTTGACCCCCCAAAGTACCAACTAGATTCACTTTCTGATCGAACAAGATACTGAAGTTGAAAATCGTAGCATTATTTCGACTACTTATCGTGTACACAGACACAAAAAAAATTAAAAAATTAAAAAATAAAAAAATAATAAAAAAATAAAAAAACACACATCATTGTAAAATCAATACATTCCTCGTTCCACTCAGAATCTAAAATTAAAGTATTAAATTATTATTTTTAATTTTGAACATAGTTGATAATAAAATGGGAAAGAGAAAAATGTAAAGGGAAAAACCGAGGGTAAAACCAAATTAATGGTAGGTCAGTAAGTATAATATAAGTCATAACTCATAAGCATGACTTAATGGCAATAAGTTCCTTATAAAAAGGGATTCGTTCCGTTCCTCGTTCCTTAAAAAAAAAGAATTAGTTCCTTTGTCGTTCCTTTTTTAGTTCCAAATAAAATAAAAATTATTACTTAATCATTAATGTTTTTTTTCATATGCACACTTCTTTAGTTTTTAATTCTAATATAATATACAAGTAGGTACATATTTTATAATTATATTTTGAGGTTTTCTTTAAAATTAAATTGTTGGCCAACGTATATCGATTGTCTTAACGTCAATACTTGATAACTATCACTAATTAGCAATATATCTTAATTTCAATTATTTACATACTTATCTGTATAAATTATTGGAACTAGAAATGAATGAACAATTTTGTTATTTTTCCTTGAAAAAAAGAACTAGTTCATTTTCTCGTTCTTTTTTTTATAAAAAAGGAATTCGTTCCAGGAATCCGTTCCTTCCAAACACTGTGTAGTTCATACTGCAAATTGTACATTTAAAAAAGAATCACTCTGTACAAAGTACTATATACATTATTCATATCTAGGTGTAAGACATAAATCAATTGATTTCAAGATAATATTTAGGTAAGTTTATCCACAAAATACCATGTTAATTTTGTTCAATTTATGGCGTTTGTTGGCATTTTACAATTTTTACTGAAGAAAATTCCCTGTCTTTGATTAAGATAGAACTTTTTTATAAACGTTTTTCAGTACCTATCACACATGACACACCTGTCTCCAGAGTTAATATATTAATTATGTATTAATTTTACATATTTTTACATTCAATAGAAATCATTAATTCCAATAAAAATAACACCAAATTATGTTTAGATGGTTACATGTAGGTAAGTTCTAAAACATATTCCGACCTCGAATACTTATTGTGTATAACACAAACACAAAAATTAAATTTAAAATAAAAACTGTATGATACTTTGATTTTTTTTTTTTACTATTTTATTAATTTTTCCTTGGCTTTTTTTCCATGGCTTTTTTTCTGACTACTTGATTTTTTACGATTTTTTTTCGTTTAATGTTTAAGTGAATTATGAGCATTTTCAAATATTAATATCTTACATATACTCATAACTCACTTTAAAATCAAAAAAATCGTAAAAAACCAATGAGAGAACATACAAAATTGGAACTTTTGGACAGGGCAGGACGTTTTAAGTTCATTTTGTTATATTATGCGGTTAGTATGACGGAGACAATACATGTGGGCACGCAGTGTCGCAGTCTTCTAATGGGGTCTGCTCGGGTGTCTTTCATAAACTAAAGGACAAATTTTAAGTATTATCATTGATTATACATAGTATATTATATCATACTATGTATAATCAATGGTATTATGCAATTTCCTCGACTCCATCTATGTCATTCTTGTTGTAAATAATGATTAGTGTGAGTCATAAGCGTGTTCACAGGGGGGGGGGGGGTTAATAAATAATAATAAATTAAATGTCTTTATGTACCTATGTTCATACACTAAATTTTAAATATAACAAAGCTGTTTTATTGTTTTATTGGGTTTAATAAAAATAAATATTTTCCACGTGTTTATTATATAATTTAGTTGTTAATTGTTACCATGATTCATCGCATTTTATGAAGAATTAAAGTGAAGAATACTCATAAATTCTTAAATTTTTTTTTGATACTTGGTTGGTATATATATTGTATTATTTTTACTATCATACATTATTATATATTTAGTATGATCTCATGAAGAACCATCTATAATCATATACTACATTTTAAATGTAACAATAGGCTGTTTTACTGTTTTATTGAGTTTGATATAAATAAATATAGCCATTGCCATTCATATTTTCCATGTGCTTATTGTATATCTAAAACATATTCAAACTGTTGCGTCTTGATGTCAAGTATAGAAAAAAATTATTGTAATATTTTTGTAAAATCTATAAAAAATTAAAATAATGGAAATAATACGTTTTGAAAAAAACTTACAAAACGAACTACCTATAACTATATTTTTTTTCAAAACGTATCATTTCCGGAAATGACACGTTTTGTAGAAAATCAAAACAAAAAACTTTAAAAAAAATGATCAAGTAATTTAATATTTTAGATTCTTAGCGGAGCGAGGAAGCTATTGGTTTTACAATGGTGTTTTTTTTTTTTTTTTATGTCCTGTGTACAAAATTTCTACCAGAGGAGTGCTTTGATTTCAACATATATTACCTTATCTTTTAGCAAATTGGATCAAGATGGTACTTTAAAGAGGTCATTTTCCGATTTTCTCAATAGTTATTTAATGCTACGGGAAAAACCACCGAAAAATTACGAAAAAACACTAAAATTGGGATTTTAATTTCTAACGCTTTGTTTATCACCATAGAAACGAATAAAAAATTATAACATTATAATATTATAATATTAATTCAACTTACATGATAAAATAAATAATAACAATATAAAATATTCAGACTGATAAACCGTCTCCGCTCAGAATTGTTTTTCTTTTACAATGATATTATATCATTGAATTCAAGTCTAATACAATCCATTATACAATGACCCACTTGTAATCTGTACTGTACAGCAGAGTGACATCCACTCACAATTAAGGTGAATAAAGTAATTTACGTTGAACCTTGTTATATAAATTTTCTATCCTTAGCTAGGTACAAAAGTTCAACATCTTATACATTTTTAACTACAAAATAATTATTAAATAATATATTTGAAAAATTTGAACTTTAAATGCTTATAAAAAAAATTGTGCTTATGTATTTTTTAATATTTTACTTGCTATTGTAGCAATATATCAGGCGCCTTGCATTCAATTTTCACGCTTTTTTATCCAACAGATAAAATTTAATTGATATTTATAGCACAAAAAAACTAAAAAAATTTAAAACCAACAATGTCCGTAAACAGCCCAAAACGAGTCAAAATATTTTCAATATTTTATGGCACAATATAGAAAATAAAAATATAAACATTCAATAAAATTTTCATGTATCTACAGTTATTCGTTTTTGAATAACATTAAAATAACAAAACCGCTACCTACATGAGAAATCGAGTGAATCCAATATTGTAAAAATATAAATTTCAAACGTTCATAAAAATTTAACTTGATTTGCTTGTAGGCATTTTTTTTTCTTTGATAAAGGTAGACAAACTTATGAGGCATCTTGTAATACATTTTGAAATCTTAGATTTAAAAAGAAAATTTTTTATGAATTCTCAATTTAAAATAATTTGCAAATTTTCGTGATTTTCGTGATTTTTCCGTATTTTGTCAAGATTTGAACTTTAAATGGTTATAAATAAAATCTGTGGCTAAGAATTTTTCATATTATTCAAATGCTATTGTAACAATATAGTAGGAGCCTTGGATTCAATTTTCAAGCTTTTTTACCTAACAAATGAAGTTTTATTGACATTCATGGAAAAAAAGTCTAATCAAATTGGAAACAGAAAATGTTCCTAAACAGTTCAAAATATTTTGAAAATGTTATCATGTATAGAAAATGCAAATATAAATGACCAGTGAACATTTCATGTATCTACAGTCATTTTTTTTAAAGTTATACCTAAAACCAAAATCGATTTTGTAGAAAACCGACTTTGCGTAAAAATTCCCGTTTTTCCAAATTTGTATGTTGTTTTTCCCGGCGATTTTGAAAACTATTGGGAATTTTAAATGTTGACCTCCCCAATTCACCAACAATATTCGCTTTCCCATCGAACAAGATACTGAAGTTGAAAATCGAAGCATTACTTCGACTACGATTATCGTGTACACAGACACAAAAAAAGAAAATAAATAAAAATTATAAAAAAAACACACTGTGTAAAATCAATAAATTCATCGTTCCACTCAGAATCTAAAAGGGATTTATTTTTTTGGTGGGGGGGCGTACAAATATTGTTGACTCGGCGCGCAAAAAGTGTAAATACGGCCCTGTAGACAGGTAGTTATTAACTTTATTAATTTTATTAACTATAGGTAATTATTAACTTTATTCGAAAATATATATTAATATTAATAATTGATTTTAAACTTAGTTAAGTTACTTTCATTTTATATTTAACTTGTAACTTTTACAATATATTTTTTTGAATTTATCATTAAACTGATTCTTATAATAATAATTAAGTAATTAAATAATTAGTAATGTTTTAATAGTTTATTAAGCCATAGACATTATATTCTATTATTTCTAAAAAGAAAATTAACTTTTAACTTTAAACTTAACTTACATTTTTCTATATTAACTATTAACTTATCGAGTAAAAAAAAATAGTTAACCTACCTATTTGCCAAATGCCAGGCTTTTTTTTTATTAATTATTATGGATTGTCGACTACATTTCTAATTTATCGTCTTTTTTCCATGATTACATTCTTATAGGTTAGGTACTTAGGTAAAAAATAAGTATTATAATGAACCGCCTTTTTATTGTTTAGCGGTCAATAGTGATTACTTATTTATTAGTTATTTACTTATTAGCTGGTTAAATAGTAATAAGTTAAATGGTGGAAATGGTCGATCGCTGAGTACTGAATACTGAATTCTGGGATCAGCTTGTTGCGTTGCCGCGTTGGCATAAATACATGCTACGTTAAGATTCTGAATACGATTTTATTACGACGGAACAGAAATTCAAAGGTCGATTCCGCTCCGCCTGGGAAGCAAACTGTTAACTTGACGACTTTAATATCCTGTTCAGGGATGGAGGACTCACGAGAATCGACCTTAAACAAAAAGGACGTGTAAGTATCTGATGGATATTTGTGAGCGAGTAATGCCATTTAATAATCGTATTAATTGTTACAGGATTGATGGTACAAGTTCATCAAATTACTTGGGCTGTAAAGACCTAGGTGTTTATAGTTTGGAAAACTCCAGAGGCTCCAAACGCAGTCGTTACTTGTATCCTGATACCAAGGTAGGTAATAAATATTAATTTTTTTTAGTCAGTGTAAGAATTTTATTGCTGTTTTGACTGGCTGCATTATATTATTATGATTGGCACAAATAAAAATATAATAATGACAGGTTTTGTATTCAGGAGATTTTTGAAGTTTTGAAACAGCTTAAGATATCATAATCAAGATATATATTTTTTAAATGTGTCCAGCTTTAGACTTAGTATGTCTAAATGCAGGGCCGGATTGATTAGGCGAGCTACCGAGAAAATCTCGGTGGGCCACTTAAAGTTTAGGCTGTGTGAATATATGATTGGCAACCTATAAGCTCGTAATAATTATAGACGTAATTTTGGACCACTGAATATGTAAATGGTCGCTTAGAAGTGAAAATCTCAATGGACCGATTCAGCCATTTGAGTAGGTAGGTACTTCAAAGAAATCAAAGAAAAAAAATATTATTACTATTTTTTATGAAATGAAATAAATGTTCAGGTTAATATGGTAGATAGTATATGGTAGTGAAGGTTTATCTCTGAAAAGTAATTTTATTAATTTCAATAATGACACAAATCCACTTATTGAAATTCACTGGTTTGTACTATAATACGTCTAGACAGTTATATTTTTTTTAAATTAGTCAAATTTACTCATGATTATTGAGGTAAAAATCAAAATTGAAAGGAAAGCAGATTTTGATTATGTTGTGTGAATTGTTCATTTATGAAGTATTACCTACTGTACTGACATTTTCATTAGTTTGTTTAAATTTAATCTTCTTAAACTAGCCATCAGAATTTTTTCTTAGTTTTTTTTTAACTCTACATTTGTTTTATGAGGGAATTTGTATTTATGTGACTTATTTTGTTTTCTTCTATAATAGTAAGTAATAACATTTTACCTTTTTAAATTTATATTAAAAAATAAAACAATAGGTTTGGATTGGGATACATAATGTTCTAACTATAAATGTATTGTTGATATTTTAGTTCTTATATATCTTAAAACTGAAAATTGTGTTTTAATGTTTTTATTTAATATTTATATTTTAAAAAGCTTCCAAATTACTATTCATATATTATGATAAAATTATTACATAATATGTTAGTTAATTATTTATTTTGTTTATTTAGATATGGCCTATGGGGTATGGCTTGAATACTTATGTGTATAAACGTAAGCAAAAAAAGTGTCTAATGAATAATGGTAACTCAAAGTTTAATTTAAATATGTTGTTTTAAATGCTAATTTTTAAATTATCCAAAATTTGCTTACAGACAATTTTGATACATTACCAGAAGAAATAGTATTAAAGATATTTAAAATGATGGACAAGCGTACTTTACTAAAGTGTGCACTTGTATGCCATCAATGGCGACGTATTGCATATGATGAATCTTTATGGCAACATTTAAACATACCGTCTCGTCGTATGAGTGTGGAGACTTTAGATAATATTCTTGCCCGTAATATCAAATACTTTTCTGCTTCTCATTCAAATGTAAGTAAATTATCCATTTTGTGCTTTTACTAAGATTAGCAATTTAATTTCAACTGTTTTTCAGTTTTATATTTTTGCAAACCAGTGTTTATGTAAAACACCATTTCCCAAGTTGCAGTACTTAGATTTGAGTTCTGTATTCATGCATTATAATAGTAAGGAATAAATATTAATGAAAAATGTATAAAATTCAATATATATATGTATTTTTTTTTCTTTTTATTTAAAGCGCTACGTTCATTATTAAGGCAATGTTCTAATTTGATAAAACTGAGTTTGGAAAACTGTACTGTAGATTCCTTATGTTGCCAGTACATTGGATACAATACCAATTTAAAAGTACTTAACTTAGCTTCAACAGTTGGTCTTGACCGCAATGGCTTGGAACACATAGTGTCTCTCCAAAAGTAAATATATTATATGTTTGATGTTTTTGGGTAAAATAATTAGTGATACAAAATATTATTTAAAATGTTTATATTTTAAATTTAATGTCTGTTCTCATATTTAATATGCTCTTTAGTTGTTTAAAGACTTGTAAGTTTATAAGGGACCGGATTTATATACACAAATAGTCCTCCAAATATGCTTCTAAAATTATAAATATGCAATTATTTTTAAATATGCACTTAAAATTGAATCGAAAACATTTTATTTAAAATTATGTTAAAAATAAGTATTAATTAATTAAATAATAAAAAATGTATAAAAAGGTTATAAAAGTATAACAAAAGTATTTCGTCATCTTCATTAAGTTCTTCACCATTTAACATTCTTAATCTTGAATCTATAAAATATTAGCCCTGATTGGCTTCCGTCGAACACTTGAAGTTCTATTATATGAACAACGAATTTATCTATATTAATATAATAATAATATATACATATATATGTTGCATATGAGTATGTTATCTTATTTTTAAGAATAAAGATTGGTAATAAAATATTATTGATATTATGTGGGTGTGAATGTGAAAATACGATGAAAAACAAGTATATGTGCTATGCTCTGTTCAGATTAAGTTTGAACTGCTTGCTTGATCAAAACACGTTTTTTTTCGCGCATTCCGGACACCAGGGGGAATGTATGCACGGCGGCCAGCACCGGCGCCAATGATCGATGACTCGGCCAATCACAGAACGCATAGCCATCGCATGGGGGGTCAGGCACTGTTTGGTAGCTCAGTCTGCATGCGCAACACGGTTCAATCTTAACCTGAACTGAGTATATAAAAATATGCACTATAAAACCACAAATATGCATTTAATAGGTAAAAACGTTGAAATATACAATTTGTGTTATTTTAATCAGAATGATCTAAATTGGAGACAATTCTCATCAGATTTCAAAAAGCTTATTTCAATACGTAAATGTATTTGCATATAAATCCGGTCCCTACTTATAACTAGAGAAGACTTCTTCCGCCTGAAAACTGCTACAGTAAAACCAGAGAATGCACTTGATTTATAGACTACTCTTGTTGTAGGTGTGTGTCACAACTTACAGGTAATAAAGAAATGGATAAGAAAGCAGTTATATTTTTACATAATAATTATAATTGTACCTAACCTAACCTCAGTACTTGTATTAAACATTTGTCGGTTGGCTGCTATTCTCATCACAGAACACTTGCATTTACTGTATAGGAATGTCCTATCCATTTCTTTATTGTTTATGATGTTTGAAGTGGATGAGACTCAATATAATAAAATAAATAAAATATTCTATAGATCAGATTCTAATTATTATTGATAAAAACCATACTATTTATTATTATACAATACCCGGATAACCTATCTTAAATACCAACCATAGTGATCGTGGATATAGTAGATATAGTTGCAAATTGCCATAAACAAGACTTGTGCAATATATCTATGCCTAAAAACAATTGTTTTGTTGTAATAGTTATTAGTTAATAATTAATATAGAAAGTTCTAGTGTGTCTGATGTTGGATAAAATTTTCTTGTAATTCAGTCCACTTCAGTAAAGTTTCGATTATGGCTGTCTCAAGAATAATTTTATATTTTCTTAAAATATTACAAACAAATTGGATCTATCCCCTCCATTTTTTTTCCAGTATAATTTTTGTTTGTTAATATTTCAGTTTGGAAGAATTGAATGTGTCTTGGGCTAAATTGGAAGATGACAATTTACATTATCTGGTGGCCAATATGATCCCAAATATAAAATGCCTTAATATTAGTGGATTTTTGAAACAGTTAGCAGATTTTGGTATGTATTAGTGGAAGGTTTTAATGTTTCCAAACTGTCAAAATGAATAAATTTAATTATTTTTTTGGAAAGTCTATTAGTTTTATGAGCAATTTTTGATTTATATTGAAAACATTTAAGATTTGTCAAGGTTGAGTAGCCGTTGTACAAAACTAATTGAATTGGATATTAGTGATAGCCTTGCTATTACTGCAAGTAGTTTGGACAAAATATTGGAGAAAAACCATGAATTAAAAGTGTTGTCCATTAATCGCTGTTACAATATTGATACTCCTAGACTGTTAAAGTGAGAAATTTGAATAGTTTGAAATTATTAAAAAATATGTTACTCTTACAATAATTAAAATTATGTTTCAGTCTAACGGAGCTTTCGAGAAGGAAAAGAAATTCTATTATGAGTTTGAAGGAGGTGAATTTTATTGGCATAACACCCACTCGAATATTGGAGGATATAGCTAATATGCTAAATAACCCAGATATGGTTTTGAAAATAAATGGTAGCAAGTTTTCTGGTATTGGCCGTCCAAAACTGGCTCAGAATAAACATACCATTTGGGAAATTCCTGCTTTCATAGACTGCTAATACTTTACTTTATAGGTATGACTAATGTTCCATTGCCAATATACTGTGATTTAAGTTATAGACCATTAGAATAGAGTTTTATGAACTTATGAAATTCTATTTTTTTTTTTAATTTCAATTATCTTGAAAAATTAACTATTATTTATTTATTTTTAATTGTATTTAACTATTATTATTATTGAATAATTTTGGTAAAAATGTTTGTCTTCTAATTTTTAAATTGAATATGTAAAACACAAAAAATATAAATTTTGACTGATAAAGTTTTTTTTTTTTTTAAATATTTTAGTTGATAAAAATAAGATTTTATCATAAACTTATTTAATTTATGACAATGTTATAAAAATAAAACAAATTTAATATACTATGTTAAAATGATTATTGTACTATATGTACAATAAACATACTATATAATTATATTTATTTATACAAATTTAAGAATGTATTTTCATTGATTTGTTTTTATTATTCTTGTTAAAATATATTTTATGATTCCATTAATGTAAATAAAAGAATGGAAAAAACATTTAAATCTTTATGTGTTTTTAAGTTATTTATTCGGTTCATACAGACATTATAAAGTCCAAATGCAATAGAATTTGTAAACAAAATTTTATTATTTATGAATAACATGCTAAATTCAAAATAATAATCAACATACATATTAGCAATAGTTGCATAGGGGGACGGAGTAACTGAGCGGACTAAGGTGTCGGTTGTGATGTGCACCGACACCAGTTCAAAACCTCAGCTGTGGACGTCATCTTTATTTGGGCAAGTATGGTGTCCGTAGAAAATTGCCGCCATCCCGGCATGGCAGACACCTACGGGTGCCCAGTAAAAAATCTGCCAAATTAACAAACACATGTTTAAACCTACAGTACCTTTCCCCAAAGTTAAATATCCGCCCAATGGCCTAAGTTGCCGCGGGTTCATTAATAATAATAATAAAAAAAAATAGTTGCATAAGACATTTAAAATAATTCAACATGTCTTCTTAATTTCTATAATATATGTTCCCCTTACTACAAACAATATTAATTATTACGCTCAATTATTTAGGGCTGTTTATAATTTATTTTAGCAATGTATTACAGTATTATATGGTGGCCCATCTTGAACAGTTGATTCTGAACAGCCCTTACAAATTGAATTAATAACTATTCAGGGGCAGGTAGAGCACAACTATGGCACTAGGATTTTAAAGTAAGTTAGTAATGGTTTCAATGACGTTTATAAAGTGAACCAGATTTATTGATCATTTTCTAAATATTTGTTTTAAAGTGTTGATAAAAGTTCTTTGGGTGGTCGAAATGCTTAAAAATTTGAAACAGGATATCTCTTAAGTTGTTCTTATAACAATTTAAAAATACAGATACAATTTTCTTTTATAAATGTTTGAAATTTTAATTATAACATTTGTCAATATATTGAAAATTTTCAAATTATTTCGAAGTTAAAAGTGTATAGCATTTTCAATTTTTCTATTCACCATTTACTACTAGGTTCCTTACTTCCTTATAAATTTTTCTTAGTTATTTAAAATCTTAAAAGTGCAAATGCAAGTTTTATGTTAAATTTTAATGCAATTGGATATTTAATCGAAAAATAACTATTGCTTATATTATTATTTGCTATTCACACTAAGATTTTCAAAATAATAAGATTAAATTTAAGCTATTTATGCTTCACACAGTTCTAGCTAATACAGCCGGTAATATTTTAGTGATTGTTATATATTATATTATTCCATTAGTTTTTGGATACAATTAGTTCAACCCACCGGTTACCGTATTACCAATAAGTATTAACATTGATTTTATAATGTTATGCTAAATACTAAATAGTAATATAAATATATAATAATAAAATAAACTTACTAATATAATCTGATAGAACATCCCCACTAAAGAATTGATCATTTTATTGTTTACAATGATTTAATATATATCCGTTACAGGGTAAATTCCACATACTATCTATACAGCAGAGCGGGTTCCCTGATTTATTTTTTACTTCAGTTACTACACTTGACGGTCTATTGTCTATTTATAAGTTTTTAAGTGCTTTAAAGATGGTTGTTAAATCCCTACTGATAAAAAATAACCACTGCTTATTAAAATAATTTTTAACAATTATTGTAGCCAAGTAGGTAAAATGTATGATGCAGTCAGAAATATTGGAAAATTATAAGTTTAGCACAACATAGTAGGTTTGGATAAAATTATATTTTCAAATATTTGAAATTAGAATATCAGCAAAAAGATTTGCTAGATGATTAATTATTTTATTGATACTGAAAAAAATATATAGTAAAATATCAGACATAAAATTGTAATTGCCAATATATATTTTGTTGTAAATTGCAGACAAATAATAATTTATTGTGAAAAGTATATAATTTGTGGTTAAACAACAACAAAATAACTGACAGGATTTCTTAAATTATTATTATAATATTATACAACAATTAAATATTTTGAAAACCCATTGATTACATTTATTTAAACTTTACGCGGCTTTATAGTTATTAGTTGACCAACCAACATTCAATATTAAATGATCATATCCATAACCATGTAAGCCCTTGATGGCTCGTTCGGCATCTATTCTAGATTTGAAATTCACAAATGCATAGCCTTTACATGCGCCAGTAACCTTGTTAGAAGCCAAGAAAATTCGAGCAATCTGCCCAAACTTATTGACCAGTTCACTCAAATCTGCTTCTGACGTGCTCTCTGAAAGATTTTCAATACGAATAGCTGGTACCTCGTCGTAACCACGAGCGTATGGATCTCGTTTTCCAGCGGTATTTGTAGCTCCTTCTCGTGCCGAAGGTGGGATGTAAGGCCTAAACAACAAGACAATGTTAGGATAATAGATAACAAAATTACAATGGACAAATCTAAATCATCTAACCTGTTGGTTCCGGTATTCTTTTCCGGTTCGGACACCTTTTCTTGCACTAATTTTTTGTCCTCAACAACTAACCCGGTGCCCTTAAGATGACACGAGAAAGACCAATGTTCACCGCCGCAGGTACGACACTTGATGTTCATGTTTACATTCTTGAGCTTGTCCAATGGGTTCTCTTCTGTTTTGTCTCCATCCTTGCCAGACAAGAACTGCATCTGTATCTCTTCAGCGGGTATGGTCGTCGCGATATTTGGTCCGGCCTTATCGTTGCGCGAGTCACCGAACTTGGGCCACGTCTTCCGTTCTGCTATCGTTTTGGACACCAGCCGTTTTTCGATCTTGTAGGTGCGCACCACCTTTTCCTTCTTGTCGTCTTTGTTCCACCGGTATTCTGTTATTATCCGGTTGTTACCTACCTGCTCGGTCTTTGACTGCGGCAGCGTCGTTTTCTCCAAGTGGTCCTCGACCTCGTCGGCCCAACTTGCTTTGATCAAGTCTTTCATCTAAAACAAAACGCGGCAATCAGGGTACGGCGGTGGACAGTTTTTGCGATACTTACCTTTCTCGGACGTTGGAAAGGGGATTGAAGATTTGATACCTATCGCAGACTTTGTGGCTGCGTAGTACGAAGTCCTCCCGGTGCCGAAAGTCTGAAGGGAAGTCGAAACTTGAAGTAGTTCGACGAAAGACGAAAGTCAAAAGAAACAGAAAAAGTAATGTAAACATCGCGTCGACCTGTTATCATCAGAACGCGCCTCGTGAGTCTGTCGTGGCCGTGAATGGGACGCGCCTTGGTTACTAACACTGAAACCATACCAATTACCGATAACCGGCGGTTGGCTACGCTGTGATCCGCAATATTTATCGCGATTCCCGACAGCCCGACGGCTGACGAATTTATGTTCTTGGATGTTAAAGCCGTATAGGTAGTAGGGGGAAACGCTTCACCAATCCCATGAAAATTAATTTTGTAAACAAACAGCGTCCCGGACTAGAGAGTATAAACTATAGACTTTAGAGTCTGAAAGTCTGGAGCATAGAAAATATACTCTGGTCTGGAGTTCCGACTTCCGAGCGGCGAAGTGGGTGAATCGAGAAATCGAGCTATAGTCGAGAATTTCTCATTGTCGACTACGACGAAGGAGGTACTTGCACTAGAACCACGCAATCGACGATGCGAAATCGCCGCTTCGTTGATTGTTGATTCTTCTAAACGCGCCACCACTTGCGTGACGATTTTCGGCCAGCTCGCCAATAATGGACGTACCTCAACCTCCGGAAGGTAAAATCTCGTCAGATGGTGATATTCGAAATCGGGGCGATGCCGTTTCATTTTTTGTCGTTTTCTTATTTTCGTTATTATTTACGTAGATCACGAATTGCGCACGATCATCGACAAGTTGGCCGTGTTTGTCGCACGCAACGGACCAGACTTTGAACAGATGACCAAGACCAAACAGAAGGACAACCCAAAGTTTGAATTTCTGTTCGGTGGCCGTCACTTTGATTACTACCTGCGTAAAGTCTCCACGGAACAATCGAGTGAGTGGTGTTTGAGACTACAACAAACTGGCTATTACTAGTTGTAGGCACTATTGACACAAGCAGTTTGTCCAATCTATTTTTTCTTTTTGAATTTTAAAAGTCAATACCCAAACACAAAAAGAAACACTGTTTTTAAATGACGTTTGTTTACATTTCGTTAGCTATTGTACTATAGCTAGTAATTCATTATTAAGGTGTCATATTTGTGGATTTTATTATTATATTTAATGTTATAGTGTTTTGTTAACCCTATTCATCAATTTAGAATTGTCATTTGTACTCTTAAGTTTTAAACTAATTGTTTTATGAAATTATTTAGTATTAAATCAAAACAGTGTCAGAGAAATAGCTCAAGCCGCAGTTGCAAATAATTCAGTTAGTACACAGCAATTGAACATGGCAGCTGCTGCAACGCAATGGTTAAATTTAAACCAAACAAATGATTGTCAGCCATCAGTAGTTACCATAGAATCCCTGAATGCTCAACAAGCCAATCTGCAGCAACAAATTGCCCAGGCAGAGAAAAATTTTAACTCACAACTAATGGTAAGAAATAAAATAAAAGATTTTTGAATAATATTTCAGTGTAAATCAATGTTAATAGATATTGGCCCAGCAGCAACAAGTGGCTACTGAAGATAAAATACTATCTGAACAGCGAGAATATATTAATTCTGAAGCCGCAGCTAATGATTTATCACTGGTTGAGTTGTCATCTGTGCTTGAACCAATTATTAAAGGATGTACTAAAGATGCAATAGCTAATGGTAAATCATGGATTATGAAACAAACAGCCAGTGAACGAAAAGTTGATGTAATCACCCAATATTTACTTATGGAGTGAGTGATATATTAATATACCATTATTATTAACAATTTATCAATAATATATTTATATACTATAAATACTGTTCTTTGGTACAGAGTAATGGACCTAAATGCAGAATTTTCAAAACAGTTGCATTTAATATATTTAGTAAATGACACAGTTCATCATTGGTAAGATGATTAATTGCTAGTAGTTATTATGATAAATAATAAATACTTTCAATTTGTTTTTTTAATTGTTCTCTTTAGTATTCGTAAGTCAGAAAAGATACTGAAAACATCACTTGAATCGATCATTGTACCAATGTTTTGTTCAGCGATGATGAGAGCAAATGAAGATCAAAAATCTAAATTAAGCAAAGTAAGATTAATACATATTATCACATGCTTTGATAATTTTAAATAATATTTAAACTTGGTTTTGAAATCAATAGCTGCTATCTTTGTGGGAAACAAAAAATCATTATTTCCCTGAAACTATAATGGAGCGATTGAAAAATCCTGATAGATCAATGGCAGAATATAAAAGCAACCTATTAGAAAAGTATAGGGATGCCGTCAATCAACTCAACATGATCATGAACAATACATTACAAAATTACCGTAGCCAACATCAATCATTTCTAGCACATTGTAACAATCAGATTCAGGTAATACAATAATTATTAAAAAGACAATATCTTATAAAACTTATACCTGGTTCACTTTAAACATTCAGTGCTTAAAAAGTCACTAATGTAGGGATAATAAATTAACGAACCAATTCTTAGTTGACATTAAACCATCGAAACATTTAAAAAATGCGTTTTAGCTTTTGTTAAAAGTATTTGCAAAACTATTCGTTGGATTTATGAGAATTTTATTTTTTTATCCTAAATTAGTTCAACATGACCATATTAAATTAAATTTTTTTGTATGCCTATACATAAATACTTTTTGTATGTATATATTTATATTTACATGTATATTTATATTAATTATTTGTATAATATTATATTCAACCTTTCTTTCATAAGTCATTTTTTATTGGGAATTCGATTATTTTAGAGTATAGAAAACCAAAAACGTTCGCTAGAACAACAAAAACAAAGGGTAACTCCTCTTTCAATTCCTCCAGCTCAAGGTAAGCGCACATCTGATTTAAAAAATGGACATTTTACACATTTTATGCAAAATAAAAGTTCAAATATTATTTATCATAAAAGTTTATGTTCAAACACAAGGTTTCAAAACTATATATGTATTTAAAAACTCAATACTTAAGCTTTCATTTATCCTTTACAAATTAATTAATATAATTTTTTTTTAAATATATATGTAACTGTAGATTATAGAAAGTTTTAAATTTAAAGTGTATAGTAGTTAAAAATGATTAACTTTCTTAATAACTCATTAATTTGTTTTAGTAATTATAAATTTAACAATAAAGAATATATATATATTTTCTAGTTTAATTTTTTTTATATAATATAACAAACTTTAAATACCTCTGAGCAATTTTGTTTTTGTAACTTAATTTTATACTATTTTCAAAAATTATCTAAATCAAAATAATAATGCAAATTAATTGATTAGTTTTATCAGGATTATTGTAAATAATATTCACTTTTTAGTTTTTTCTCACAATACTACCTAGTGCCTATTGTTAAATGTTTTAATTATATTTTATCTTCATAAAATGTATATATGTGTTTGAGTTATTAGTTCTTTGCATCTAAGTTAATTTTTCATTAATTATTATTATATGTTTTTGTATGTGTTTGGTATTTTTTATTTTACAGTATAAATACAATTTTGTATTTTTGTGTTAAGCTTGGTATTTTTTTTCCATAATTTTATTTCTTACAATATTTTTTAAGATAGACAATTTTGTTCATGGTTTGTTATATTTAAGACATCTCAATTTTATTAAATATTAAATTTTAAAGAATAATATTGTATGATTAGTTAAATTCTCATACTTAAAAATTATCTTATTATTTTTCATAAATGTTTATATTGAATTGATTTTTCTGTTTAGGCTATACATAAAATATTTGAATTGAACATTTATTGATTATTCATTTATAACTCTTTAATTTCATCCGGATAAAAATATTTTTGTTTTATATTTACTAGGTTATAATTATTGATACGTTTTTGTCGTTTAATTAAGTTTAAAGTATTGTAGAAACTAGAAACTATCATTTAGAATATTCTTCAGAAAATGGTATTTATTTATTGTGAAAGATGACTTTATAATTCTAATGAACTAATTCAACATCATGGTAACATGTTATTGAACCTGTAATATGTTTTCTTTTTACCATAAACTCAAAAGTGCTATAGGCTTTGTTCTTATTGAGATTTGTTTCATAACTCCTTATGAAAGTAGTAAATGTATTTATATATAATATATATATTATATAAACATTATTGTAATGGAAACCTTGTGTACATATTCTCTTAATTTTGTAATATTTCCCCTTTAGAACCATTTCTCTTTTGTTTTTTTGTTTAGACGACACAAATCGACAGCATTTTAATGAAGGCCGTTTACCTTCTCCTCCTTCATACCAGAGTAACATGTCTGGGTATATACAAGCCGACCATCAAAATTATCCGCACCAAACAGATAATGGATATCAGCAAGATGATCACTATGGACAGCCTATACAAAATTGTATGCAACAACCTCCCTCTATGTATAATAGACCTCCACCACCATTTAACCAACCACCACCCAATATACACTTACAACCTCCGCGTAAGTATATAAGCAAAATTATTTTCATCACTGTATACTGACAAAAAATTTTATGACTCAAGCTTCAATGGAGTTACCTGATCTGAGCCGGCCACCTCCAAATTTTATACAAAACAACTTTCCTTTACCACCAATTCAGCCAGATATTACACCGGATGATTTGCTTCCTTCACTGCCATACTATGAACTTCCAGCTGGCCTTATGGTGCCATTAGTTAAAGTTTGTTAAAAATTTATAAATATAGTATATTTGTATGTTATATATTTTTGTGTATATATTAAATTGTATTATACTTATACAATGATGGTATTTCATTCAGTTGGAAGATAGCAATTATAAACCTTTAGATCCAGATACAATCAGATTACCACCACCTGCTCCACCTACAGATCGTCTATTGGATGCAGTCAAAGCCTTTTACATGCCCCCTGGACATTTCGCTCCACGTGATAGGTAAATATTTGTATACAAAAGTTCAATATAATTATTTGGCTAATGATTTTTGTATTAGTGATGGTTGGGAAAAACTTGGTTTATATGAATACTACAAAGCCAAACATTCTGCAAAAAAACAAAAAGAAGATGATATTGCTGATAATATAAGAGAAAGATCAAAGTCTCCATCTCCAATTATGTTACCTTCACTGAAAGATAAATCACCAGTTCGAAAAAAGCGTTACAGAAGGTTAGATGAAGTAAATTAAACAACATAGCATAAATTATTTTGTCGTTTGTTTTTATTGCTTTAGTCGTAGTCGAAGCCCAAAACCACGTAGTCCAACCAGACGAATTATAAATAAAAAAAACAGTCCTCCACCAACACCTAACCGTGGTCGTCGAAGACGTTCTCCATCTAGATCACCAACACCTTCTCCACCGTCTTCTCAAAGAAGTCCTACACCGCCTTCATTTGGGGGGTAAGTAATATTGCATGAATTGTTTTATTATTAAATCACATTTGTAAAATATTTATTTAAATTATTTTAGAACTAGTTTTGGTAAAACTGCCCAAGAACGATTGGACGAGTCAAATAAAGGTCATCAGCTTCTGAAAAAAATGGGTTGGGGTGGTGCTGGATTGGGTTCAAAGGAGCAAGGTATCGACACACCAATTAGCAGTGGTGACGTAAGTAAAACGATGATTGAAAAATGTCTTGTAGTAAATATTATATTATATTTTTTTATTGTTATTGACAAATCGCTACTTGATATTGTATAAAATTATATTGACCTATGGCTTTGTGTTGGTCGTCACTATAAATTAGGTCCGAGATAGGACTGATCAATATAAGGGTGTGGGAATCAGTTTGAATGATCCGTACGAGAACTTCAGAAAGAACAAAGGCAAGGCGTTCATACATAGGATGCGTACAAGGGCAGAAGAACGAATGGAAGGCAATGCGTAGGTATAGAGTTTATCAATTTGATACAAAATTGTATGTTATATCATTGATTATAAATGGTTACCAATGGTAGTATGTTTATAGGGTGTTTGGGAATGTTTCATAATTTGATTGAAAAACAATAATTTAAAAAATATGAACGATATGAATACTTAGTTTTTTTGTATTGGTTGCTTTAAAAAATAAAAATAGTACAAACCTGTTTACGTGTATACATTGTATAGCATACTAATTAATATTATCTTTGGCTTTGTGTTTTTAATGAATCTTTAATTTCAATTTGATCAGAATAAAATTTCATTTTTAGACAGTGGTTTTAATAAATAATAAAGCTGATATACCATATATCATAAAGGTTTTCTTAATTATTCATTTATATAAAAAATTAGTCATACAATTGTTTTTGATTAGTTAGTCACCGGTGTATTATTACTTGTAACTAACAATGGTCAATGGGATACATATGTATAATTATGTGATATAAACTATTATATATTTGAAATCTATTTAGGTATAAACACTATAAATGCCTATAAATCTATTTAGGTTAACCTTGAGTCTACTAAAATACTACAAGTTAGTGTTGTAATCATCTTTATTAGTATAACCATTGATTATACAAACCATGATACAATACATTTTTGGAGTCATGACTCTCTGACTGAAATCTCGAACTTAATTGTGTTTGTCTACTTTTAAATATTTTTTTCTACCTCTGTTTGAGATTAGTCTTAATTATCTCATGCAAGTCTATTGTTTCAGGTGAACAATGTCCAGTTTATTTTATTTGTTATGTGGTAAATGTTATTTGGTAGAACGCCTCTATTTCTATAGAGGTGTGGCTAAAACGCGTTGTATTGTGAATACATTTATATTTTTTAGTAATAACATTTTAGCATACAAACGGAAAAACACCGTAAAGAACAACATTCAGAAATTATCTACTACTTTGTGAATATTATTTACTATGTCTTATTTTATTTATAACAAAATCAATAAATATTTTAAAATAATGATGTTACGTTAAGTGTTGTTATTGTCACAAAATACTCACGAAAGCATACAGTGTACATTTAATGAATACTGGATTAAATTATAATAATTGTTTGTATAAAATTTAGGGTAAATTACGTAAACTTTTATGAAAAATTATGTTAACGAATGCATAGACTCTAGATGTACAATTTATTGTTTTTTAATAATAGTTGTACATTATTGGTCAATATAAAATTATATAAATATTTATTTTTTTTTGTTATTTAAGTTGATATACTACAAATAGTGTTTTCTGTATAGCTATGTTTTACAATTTTTATACAAAATGTATTAAATTAAACATTCAATAAATAAAATATCAACCTTTGATATGGAGATGGAAATGTGTTGTTTCATACTTGTTTCAGCGTACACTGTTAAAATCAAAATTGAAATGAATCAAATTAAAAAAGTTTTTATTTAATCTGTTGTTTGTCAGATCCTGGTCTTTTTGACCGCAATATAAATTATTTTATTTTATTCATACATACCTAATTGTAAAAAATTGTATTAATACAAATCAATATTATTCTTTTAGAATAGTAAACCGTAAACGCCCCCGTGGGAATAGAGTATAGTTAGTAAATTAAATATATATAATAGTAATATACATAATACTAGTTAATATTAGAAACTAAATAATATAAATATTATTTAAAAACAAGTATGAGTTTAAAGGTCCCAACATACTGCAGCGGTGGCGTTAAATTCTATTGTTTTGGTTTTACCGCCGCGGTGAGCGGTGATATGTGTCCTGCAGCAATTCACCGCGACCGCCAACGCTGCAGTGTGTGGGAACCTTTAAGGTGTAAACAGAAATCAAACAAATAAAAAACCGATTTGTCGTTAGTTTATAGATAAAATAAAAAATTTATTTCAACTTTGTTCTTTACGTTAGCATGCGTACAAATTGGTTTTGAAATCGATCCAATTTTGTTATGATGTTATCTTGACAAGGACTCCTATGAATTTCTAGCTAAACCCAATTACTCAAATACAGCCTTGTAAAATATTCAAATAATTTTTATTTTATTCGAATACTATTTTAAATACTTTTTAAAAATACGAATATGTATTCTGAATAATTTATTTTGTATTTTTTTATTCATTAAAAAATACTTTTTTTAAACTCTAATACAAATTTTTCTATAAAAAGTCTGGCACATTGTAAGTTCTTATAACTAAATTCCAACTATTCCAACACTGACAAATATTAGTGGGAGGATGTTTGATGAAAACTTTTTTCAGGTCAGATCAAAGCCCGATTTTAATTTTGAAAATCAGGTTTTGATCCGACCATCAAAAATGTTCTCTTATTTTAAATAAAAAAAAATTAACGAAATCTAACTGTCTACTCTACGGAGGGTGAGAGTTTTTCCTGTAAAACATATTTTCGACTTTTCGTAATTAAGGGGATTCGATACCGTGATTTTCTGTTTTCGTTTAACACACGCGTGACATAGTATTTTGGACGTGTTTTTTGCCAAACATACCAATTGATCTAATGAAGCGATAAGAATTCTAAAAACAGATTTGAATTCGTCATCAAGTCTACTTGAAATCGACTTTCCCACATTTTTGATATAATC
>NC_042495.1:71788372-71795330 GCF_005508785.2 Acyrthosiphon pisum | reverse complement strand
TTTGGCAAAAAACACGTCTAAAATACTATGTCATGCACGAAAACAGAAAATCACGGTATCGAATCCCCTTAAAATGCACCGGTTCCTAAGCCCTATATTGAAGAGGTACACTGCTCCTGTGTCACGGATAAGTAGGTATACCACGGTTTATAAATTAGTTTTTTCATCCATTTGCCTGTTTGGGGCCTTTTTTTACAAATCACAAAATGAGATTTTTCGAGCCAGTCCGACACTGGTTGTGTGGGATCGAAGCAGTCATTCCGCTCTGCACATTGATGTTAAAATGTTAGCCCCCCCTCCACAAAAGTTTTAATGAATTTCCGCCTATGCCAAACGGCAATCGCATACAATCAGTAACGCCGGGTTCTATGATCGGCGAAGCTCATGGCCTGATGACTTGACCACTTTTTATTGTATGTGACCGTCGTGTTAATATGGTCATCGTATTTAGCCGTATTGTGTTAAGACAGTCACTGTTTAGTGATCGGAATGTTCACTAAAAAAATGAATTCGTTCACGTTCAAATTCATATTTTTTTTCAAATGAACATGTTCAATTTCACGTTCTTTGAAAATATGAATGCGTTCATTTCGTCGTTCGTTTATTTTTTTTCATTTGATTTTTATGTATCGTTTAAACACTAATACAAAATCGTGGAAATCATAATATTATTGTTGTTTTATGTCCAAGCATGCCCACTGGAATTTCATGTATTATATTTTTATAATTCATAATATATTATATTAATATATTATATCATAATAGTATCAATCAATATTTATTAAATAATAAATAAATTTGAACGTCTTAAAAATCGTTCAAATGCATTAAATATATAAACGTCGTTCACGTTCTATTTGAAAAAAACGAGTGACGTTCACGTATCGTTCATTAAATATGAACGTGAACGCGTGAACGTCGTTCTTTCCAAACACTGCACATGCCACATACTAAAGCCGTTTTGCGTGAAATACCTTAAGAGCAAAGGTGCTATCGAGTTCCACTAGATTTGGCTTTATCATTCTTGGATGCGTAATATAAAATTATAATAACTGAATAACGGATGATAATATTGAGAATCTACAATATCTATAAATTCAGTGTTTTAATTTATCCATATTAATAGCCAACGAAGACAAAACAGTGACCACATTTGTATTTTTTTGAACTCCTGCAGGCGTCGGGACGAGAGGACGGCTGCAGGGCGCAGAACTGCCAGTAACTGCAAATGCAGGGCGAACGAACCATCGCGAAACTCGTTTGACGACGCCATCGACTTCAGGAGATCGGCTAATGCCGATGAATGCTAAATTGCCTGCAGCGGGGACGATGAGCGACAAAGGTATTCACATACACTGGCGATTCGCTATAGCGATGTTAAGTATTTTATCAAACCAAATATAAGATGGTTTATACTTTATAGGTTTTCATTTGCCAACATGTTGCCGAAAAGTATAGTTCAGTTAACGATACTGTTAAAGAATCCGGTGTTAAACAATTATTTACAAACACAAAAAAAGCAAGCATAATATGAATCAGTGTTGTGCAAAGTTTGGTGAATTTCATCATGTACCTATATAACAATTTACGTCAGCATCCAGACAGTTTTTTCAAATTTTTAAGAATGTCGATTGAAATTGTTGACTTCTTGGTAAGTAGAATATTATATTATTTTAATATTACTTTTACTTTTATTACGAAAAAAAGACCAATTTTAAAGAACCTATATCAGCAACAGAACGTACATATGTTACATTAAGGTAAGTGATAATTTATTCTTTATAGGTAGGTACATTTAATAATAAATAATAAAAATCATACTTTATATTAATTATCCTTTTAATTAAAAAAAACTCATTTCATCTATAATTAACAATACGTCAATACATATATATGAATAATGAGTAAAAATAAAAATCACTAAAATACTTTAAATAGACGAAATAAAAGTGAAACCACCTCCCAGTGGGCAAATCTCCCAGAAGAATTCGCCGCCTGATATAAACATATTATTGTTCCTTCAATTCCTCTTAAGACCTGGTTCAACAACCTCCATCTATCTAGATCAACCATTGTACAATTTAATCGCCTACATTCAGGTCACACACTCTTATCTCCCTTGCATACAAATTGGATTTAAATGACTCTCCATTCTGCACCTTACATTTAACAGAAAGTCTTAATGATATATCACACATTCTTTTCAAATGCCCTCCCTTGCACTTTAAACGCACCATTTTTCTCAACTCCCTAAATGCTCTTAATATCACCCCTAACCTTTTTTCTATTCTTAACTCTAATTCTGAAATAGCCATAATTCAAGTCATACCATTTATTTTGGAGGTTGGCTTTAGTATCTAATTTTTACTCTCTTGTTTTTTATCCTTTCTTTGTAAACATTTTGTATTATGTAAATTGTATCGCACATGTTTATTATCTGTAATTGTATTTCTATAATTGTTGAGCTATATTTGTACCTATACAAGAAGCTAGGTAATAAAAAAAAAAAAAGTGACACCAGTACTTATGGTTATGAAATAGTGATATAAAAGAACAATAATAGTAAAAAATAAGTTTGGTTTATTATGATTATGTTGAGTAATGTGGAATACTACTAGAAGTCAGATGGAAAGCACCATTTTCACGTTACACATCTTGGGAGTTTGATAATGTTGTTAGTTTATTAGTTTTATAATATTTTTAAATTATATTTACATTCATACTTATGTATAATTTGTATCACATATTAATATTTTTTTATGTTAATAAATTATATAAATCAATTTAATAACATCAACATATTCATTGTAAGCAAGTAGCTATTATTACCACATTGTTTTTACGTATCATTTTTAAAGGTGTACATTTTATAATTTATTTAAATTAAAGAAGATTAATGGGGAAGTCAGTGGATTGAATTTATATTAACTGTTTGTGTTCGAATTTGTATTTTTAGCAATAAAAAAATAATATTCTGAACCCAAATAAAATTATTTATATTCATGATTGGTATACGATGTCATTATATGCAGTCCTGTAAAGTATTTGAGTAAAAGTATTCAAATACTTTTTTAAGTATTGAATAACATTTTAAATACTTTCAGCATGAAGTATTTTGAATGGTATTTTAAATACTTTTTGGTATTGAATACTTTGGTTTTTTATTTCGAACATTTTATTTTTATTCGAAAATATTGGTTGGAAAAATATTTTTGTCAACTACAATAATAGAATAATAGTTTTATTAAATATTCTGTATTTCTGTGTTAGCCGAAGCCCAAAGGTTTGTGAAAACCAGATTTCTAAAAAAAGTTATTGAATTTTGAATAACAATATTCCCTTTAAAACTATTAGATAACTATTAGATTACCTACTACCTATGTGTTTATATTACGATAATTAGAAACCCACTTTAAAAACCAAAAGTATTTGAGTAGTATTTGAAATAATTTACAATTAAAGTATTTGAGTAGTATCTTAAATACTTAAAAAAAATGTATTTGAGTATTTGCTCAAGTACTTTTTAAAAGTATTCTTTACAGGACTGATTATATATGTATTCAAATAACAAAAGCAGATATCTTATTAACATCTAGAACACGACTGCCACAACTATAATTTATATTGACTCCAGTGATTAATTGGACATATTAAGTAACATATGTCATATACAGATATAATGCAATATAAAGTAATAATATCGCACTTCTATTTTGTATAAAAAAAATAGTACATAGGTATGTGTTATATTCTAAATTAGTAATATTACCCATCGAGTTTATTAATAATTAATTTTATATATTAATTATTAAATTACTAATCCTATAAGGTTTTATGGATCATGTCTCAAAAAATATATAGTACCTAGTCAGTGGCGTAGCCAGGGAGGGTTTTGGGTGTTTACCCCCCCCCCCCCCATTGACATTTTCCCACCTAAAATATTATACCTAATATAAACACCCAATATATTTTTTATAGGGTTCGGGATTGCTTGCAAGTTATAAATTTGTCTTGTGAAATGGTGAAATTAAATACAAAGTTTGAATTTGCATATTTGTGTATTTTTTAACTTAAATGTACATACAATTGTCGGGAAAAATTATGTTTGGATAACATTGAAAAATATCTTTAAAAATATTTTGTTTGGTTATATACAATAGGCGATAGTTTTGAGATTTGGGGAGGCCGAAGCCTAATACCATACTATTATAAAATTGAATAAGCTTAAAAAATTTAAGTAAATTTTAAATAAATTTTTAAGTAAAAAGGGTGGAAGGGCTGTTGGTGGAGCTTGGCTACAGTTGGCCCTATGTTTGCGTACGTAAGATTTCATAAGTCTCTTTGTGACAAAACTGTTTTTAAACTATAATTGACATCTAGATTGTAGATTATACGAAGAAATGAACATCAGTAGATACGTATTCGTTTATCACGGTGTTCGCATATCACGTTATTTGTTATTACTTATTTATTAACCTAGTATTGTCTGCCAGTATTTTTAAAAATTAAGTTGTTGTTTATTTATTTATTTATCAAGTTTATATACCTACTTATTTTTTAGTTTTTATTACCTAAATTGCAATATGTTTTATGATTTTTCAAAAATAATATAAAAATGTTACTACATAGTACATATATTTAAGCATATTTTGAGAATTTTGACTACTTATTTCGATAATTTTTAGTGCAACAAGTCAAGTCCTGAACCCTAAATTTACTTATATACGAATACTGTAAAAACTAGGTTTTAATCTATATACTTAAAACACACCCCATTTCATAATCCTGGCTACGCCACTGTACCTATTGTCCAGGGACTGGAACCTTGATGAATTTTACAGTTTCGTTTCCGGTTCGGTTCCTAAAAAACTAAAATTTAGGGTTCAGTTCTTAAGAAATAAATAATTTGTTTCCTGTTTTGGTTTTATATTTATGTAAAAAAAATTGTAAAGAAAAAGTATCGGTTCCAGTAAGGTTCTGATTTTTAAATTAACTAAATTAATCGTTTTGGTGTGGTTTCCGTTTTCAATATTTAAAGGGTTCCGGTTCCAAAACCGGTTTTTTTCGATAAGGTTCCAGTCCCTGTTACCTATACATTAGTTCATGTAGGTATACTATGTAGTACAAAAAATTGTGTATTTTTTAATATTCTTTTTTTCATTTTTTCAACATAGGTAATCAACCATTAATTTGTTATTATTTATCTTTTATTATTATACATAAATATAATATTTTTTCTTTAATAAGACATAAGCTTGCCTTAATTTATATAGGCATGCTCAATATTTGTATACAAGATTCATCTTATGACTTCCTATATTTAACAACAACAAAAAAGCTTACTGAAAAGTCGAATTAATTTGTTTGAATCTGTTTGAAGTTAGACATTGAATATTCACCCTTAAATTAACAAATTCTCGCACAACGATTTTCTTATTTTTGTTGTTATTCAGTAGTATATTGTGAAGGAAGGGCGGGAAATGAGGTATTTCAGTCGCAAGAAAGGTCTGTATTTCGCCCAAGACTGAAATTTCCTTCCCGCACGAGCTGCATTTAATATTTTTGTCACGCCCCTGCGTTCTTTGATCAGCGTCTAGTAATGCAGGGGATACGCTCAGAATCTTTGAGGATTTCTAGTTTACCAGCCGGCACTTTTTAGGATTTCCATTTTATACATGCCGACACTATAATGAGATTCAGTGGCGGAACTACGATCATTGAGGCCCGTGGATACAATATTTTTGGAGGCCCTATATCTGTAATTTAAATTTCTAAACATTTGGCTGTTTATTTGTATGCAATAAAAAAAATATATATTTATAGTAAATTAATAATTTATTTAATTATAATTTCGGAAACAGTAATAATAATATTTTATTTACATTGAAAATGATTTTTTTCTGCTACTGTCTTGAGCAAACGTCTTCACCAATAACGATAAGTCCAATTTTTTAGCACGCTCATTTTCTATTGAAATCATCGCAAGACCACTAAGCCGTGTTTGGGACATTGTGCTTCTTAAATAATTTTTAATTACCTAGTTTAAGTTTTGAGAATGTCCTTTCTGCACTCGCCACAGTAACCGGTAATGTAAGGAACAAGTAAAATGCCGTTAATAAGTCAGGGAAACTAGTAATCAAATTATTATTTTCAATAATTATTAGTAATTTAGTCATATCAAAAACGCTGTTACAAGACTTAAGTTCAGAAGCAAACAGACACTTAAATGACTCAATTTGTGTGGCAAGTTCTGCTGGATTAAAGTCCTGAAATTCATCAGCCAACTTTTTTGTACTCTCACTGATCTCGTCATCTGATATTATAGGCAGTCTTAAAATACAACTAAATAAATTACTTATTTCACTAAGACTTTCAAATCTTGTTTTCAATTGTGTAACTACAGTGTCGATACAGCGATATAAAACTTGCGTTTTAAAATAACGGTTTCCTTGTGAAAGACGTTGATCTTGACATAGCTCACCATAAAATTGTTTTACTTTTCTCGTTCGTTTACAAGAAAACTCCGGTGTAACATTCCACTGTAATGCTTTAGAATCTGCTTCCTCTATCAAATCATTAAAGTTCTCACGGATTTTCAACATATTTTCCATTGTGTTTTTTATCAAATCAACAGCCTTTCCAATATCAGCTCCAGGTGATTGAAGTATTTTGGATGCTAAATTAATTTTTGACAATATTTTAAACATCACAAGGATTAAAATAATTGTTTCATACCTTTCGAAATATTTTTTGAGTGTGGAGGCATCGTTTTGTTCATCCTTATTACACCCAGTCAATGTTATGTTGTTTAAAACTTTCATAAAGTCTGCAGGGTACATATGATTGAGTGATATTAAACAATCAATTCTAGACGACCATCTTGTAGGGCACAGCCTTTTAAGTGATCTTATAATTCTAATTATATTTTAAGTCAATGTTGGCCCAATAGATAAAAACA
>NC_042495.1:71788061-71788272 GCF_005508785.2 Acyrthosiphon pisum | reverse complement strand
ATAATAAATATGGCTATTTAGCGGTTATATGAGTTAATATTATAAATAATAATATTTAGTGATTCTCGATGGAGGTATATAAAAATATTAAATGCGAGTCAAGGAAAATAGTCAAGCCTCCATGGCGCCATTAAAAATATGAACAAAATGTATAATATATTATAATAAGTGACAATCGCGTCTAGGACAATATTAATATATAATATAACGT
>NC_042495.1:71780107-71787961 GCF_005508785.2 Acyrthosiphon pisum | reverse complement strand
AAGGTCCGGCCCTGTCTGTGACCAATAGACTCTAGACAATCATGCTGAGGGCACGGGAGGTCAGTGGCGTATTTAGAAATTTTGATAGGGGGGGGGGGATGAAATATATAATAATAGGTACACTCAATAAATACGAATATAATATACAATGTTAAAATCCTCTAACTTGTTGAGTTTAGTGTGGATCAAGGTGAAATAAGAATTAACACAAATTGTATAGTACCCAGGGACGGAAAACGTTTTTGAAAACGTTTTTAAAAAACGTTATTAAACGGAAAAAAACAAAAAACGAAAACAATTAATAAAACGAAAAGGAAAAAAAACAAAAAACGAAAACAATTAAAAAACAAAAACAAAAAATAACTGAAAAACGATAACAAAAAATCCCAAAAACCGAAAAAAATTTAATAACGAAATAAAAAACGAAAACGAAAATAAATTATAGTATTATACATTATTAAATTATACCACGAAAAAAAAATTTTTGAAAAAATATTTACTTATCTTTACTTTTTAATTTTTAACTTTAAAAATATTTTAATTTGAAATCAGAAATTTTGAATTTTCTAATTTTTATATAAATTATAATTTTGATTTAAAATTTAAATATTAAGAATAATTACTATCTAAATAGTTAATAATCAATAATCAATAATAATTAATAATCTTAGATATTTTTAACTTTTAAGTGCATTTCTGTATTGCGTGTTATTATTATAACTTAAAAGTTAAAAGTTACAAGTTATAAGAATATAATATAAAAAAGGTGGGTAAGTGTATGTCGCTCTGCTGTACAGTAGGTTACAAGTGGGTCACTGTATAATGGATAGTATTAAATTTGAATTCAATGATATAATATATTAATATCACTGGATAAGAAAAACGATCCTGAGTGGAGACGGTTTGTCAGTCTAGGTTCCTATTTGTAAAAATATATAGGTAGTTTTTAATTTAAAATTACATAACACTGAATTACAATTAAGAGTGCCATTTTTAACATAAAGTTTCAAATAACTATCTACATAATATATTATAATATGCAAGAAAACGATGTCATTTACCATACTTTATTATGTCACTAATCGGAGAGTACATTAATCTATGATGAACTAAGGCGTGTACACTTCCGCTGACAATTGTGAGACAAATGCAGACGGGTATTTCCACGGCACTACGACTACGTACCTATTTCATATTTTGTCCTTTTTAATTTTTAAATCAATGTTATTACTTATCTCGATTAAAAATAAAATTATTTTATTTTATTTGCATTCTCAATATTACACATTTCCTGTAAAATATTATTTTGTACCTAGTTTTGACTTTTGTTTTTAAGTCCATTTTCAATTTTCAATTTACAAATTTAAAACCTTAAAAATACGCCCCCCAAAATTATACGCCCGGGGATAAATCCCCGACTTCCCCCCCCTAGATCCGGCCCTGGTCACAGATACTAGGGAGTAGGGTTCCGTAAAATAAAAGATGTAAATTAAGTATTAACCATAAAGTAAAAGCATAGCTTCCCCGTCATTAAAAATTTGAACTCAAAAATATAATTTAAACAATAAAATAGGTAGGTATAAATGTACTTATGATAATTTTATAACTGTAGGTAAACGCCTGTTACGACACCTATATTTTGATGCAAATATTTATAAATTATCATTATCAATATAATCTTATAGTTAGGTAATTATCTTTTTATATTTATTACCCCGATATAGCTAGATCATTGAATCTGTTTTGGGTCATTGTCAATTTGATATTATAATATGTTTTGATTCAACTTATACATAAACTCGTACAAGGAACATTAACAATATTAATACATTCTTACCTATATTATATAATTTCTAGGTACACAAGCAGTATTACCGGATGTTTCTGGGCATAAGCGCAACTATGGGGGGAGCTGGCTAAATTATTCAATTGTTTCCTAAAATATTAATAAACCCTTTTTGGTGACTATACCTATTTAATATTTTTATCAGTAATTATTCAATAATAAATCAGTGGCGTATCCAGGATTTTTTTTTTGGGGAGGGGCTGATCAACTTTTACACTTTTACACATTACATACGTACTAGCACAGATAGATAGTTGAAAAGTGTTAATAGTTAAAGTATATTTTTTAATATTTTAAATACAATTTAAAACTTTTTGAGCGACTATCATAGACTATCAAAATAATTTTAACATTACGGGGGGGGAGGGGTCCGTGGTTCCTGAGGTTCCGTGTATATAACATGCACAAAATAGTTAAAATCGTTAGAGGAAAGAACCATCACCTTACTTATACTAGTTATCTACTAAGCACTTTATCGTCACGCTTTTAATAATATTGTGTCCATTGCAATTTTCTAAAATTATATTATTAAGGGATAATTAAAAAAATATCTACACGAATTTTTACAATAGATTCACCATTATTGTCCATTGAACTCTGTTTTTCACTATTTTGTACGAATTCGAAACTAACCCCTTTTTTTATAAACATTGTTTTTTGTTTTCACTTGACATATTATGCACTCCTTGATTTAACGCTCATAATTGTGTGTTCATGGAGGTTTGTAAAGCATTATTATATAAAGTAAGTGGTCTGGGGAGTGGGGCTAATACAATGCTATATTGCTATCCCTTTAAAAGGTACCTGTGTTCATTTTTGTCTCGATCGATATCATAGCTCAATAATTGGTTTTCATTTTATGTTTGTTTATTTTGATTAGTGCAGGTAGCACTATTATTTAAATTTTACGCGGTAGATGGTTTCTGTACATTACAATTCTTCTCCTATATTACGATGGGTGTGAAACGCTTTACTGCGTCTTTATGTCGACCGACCGAGACGGTCCGCCACACACTGCGGGAGAACGGTCCTTTTTATTATTACTTTTTTGTTGTTGTCAGCGTCGGCTGCGTGTATACTGTATAGAATATAATATTATTATATAGTATATTATGTATAGGTATACCTTCTTGGCCGTGCACTGTGCATCTGGTATAGTGGTGCGTTTCCGATGGGTTCGGTGGAAATATTATAATTGTATTCTCGGTGTACACCTGTCGTTGTTGCCCCGAGATGGCGGTACTTGACGTTTGGTAAAGTGCGCAAGAAGCGATACCGCGACCTCACTCTCCGCCGCCCGAAAACATTCGACCAGTCGTGGGACCGGTTGATCATCGCAACTCGCAGGCCGGCAAGCCGCAGCCCGCAGTCAACGTCTGTACTTCATTGTGCCGGCACGTCAATACATTCCGTGCTACCTGTTGACACTGCACGGGACGCACGTTGTTTCGCCGTCCGTGCGTTATAATGTCGCCAATAATAATCACGACGGTCCTGTTCATTCTCTTGTCCGTCCTCCCGCCGTCACGGGTGAGTATCGCGACGCACGTCGATCGTTAATATTTTAGACACAGGATTTACAGATTTATTATTTAAATCTTGAACGTTTTTATTTGGAAAATTGGTCCGCTCACTGCACGTAGGTGGTAGGTACCTGTGACCTGTGTTATACATTATTTTCATATTAGGTACCCATAGGTATGCGAGTATATCTTCCGACGTTTTCTGATCGCTCCTTCCTCACGCCGCGCTCAATTAACTGCAGGTAGCATATGACATATGTATCTGATATTATACCGATTCTCGATCTGCGGTATATCCCACCCACACTGCAAGCGTATAAATAATAATACAATTATTCGTTTTACTATTTTACTATAATATTGTGTAGCCATGTAGGACGTAGGTAAGTACCTACAAAGTACAAATACAAATACAGACAATTAGCGAGAATACGTTAACTACGTACTTGGTACTTACTCGTATAATTGTGTAGTATCACAATACATATTATAGATTGTTTATCTCAAGAGTTTGTGATCGTGCAGCTGTTATGCAAAATATTTTTCATTACGAGAACGCAACACGGATTTAGATAAGTCGATTCGCGCTCAAAATATGTATTAATTTTATAATTATAAAATCATTTTTTTCTCATTAATTCTAAATCCTCGCGTGCTGTTAAACGGCCCTAGAGGAATGGGGAGATTATGCTAGCGATTTATGTTCTCTTAAAATGCTCTTATACTATTGTATTAACTATATAATAATAGTTGTTTGAGTATAAATAGTAGGTACCTTAGTACCTGTTAACTGTTGTGTGTATTCATTATTCTGTATTCGTTGAACTATACTCGCGTGTTATAATCTTCAGTCTAATTATATTTAGGTATTTCTTATTAAATTTTAAAATTTAATTGCTATATAAGGTTTTTCGATTTATTTTCATCGTGCATATAATAATTTTATATTATTTTTAAACTAAAATGATAATGTAAGTTAGTACCTATATCCTTTCACAAAAAAAAAATATTAACACAATTTACTCTGTAATATTAATATTTCAGTAGTCAGTTGTCAATATCTGTAATAATATATTATGTACTATACACATATTTTTATTCTATATAATGTATATTGTATTTTATTATAGAGTTCAAATTTAAATAACACAAAAAACTAAGAAGTAAACAACAGGGATGTTCACTGTTCAGTGTCGTAATTGGGTGGGGGGAGGGGGGTCGGCAAATGTATTATTTTTCCCCACCACTCAGATATACAAACCTTTTGATTAATTAACTCTTATATTTATATCTTAATAGCATTAATTAATATGGATACCTACAACCATTGATTATAAATACTAGTAATCAATGCTACAAACTATAAATACAGTATCTAGAAATTTGTGTAAAAACAAACAATTAAGTATAATTAATAGAATAAAGATATATTTAAACTGGGGAGGGGAAGGGTCAGAATTTTAATTTTGTTTAGTAAATTATTTTGCCCACTCCTAGTTTTTTACCGAGTTACGCCACTGGGTATGTTATACATAATATGTCATGCGATGCTCTCTTCATTTATTAATAATTGGTCAGTTATATTTTGATTTTAAATCTTAATATACCTGTAATTACCTATGAGTATATGATATTGGTGGAAAGATCAGTATTTGCCAAATTTTATAAAAAAAAAATGTGAAATACCTACCGAAAAGTAATTAATTTATGTTACTCTGACTATTATTATTTCAATAAAATAGAATTAGGTATATAGTTGTCTTTAAAACATTACTAAACTAATAATAACTTCAAGTGACACTGTAATTATGTAGTCTGGCTTTTATTTTTTACCTGATTTATACATATTAAATATTCTGTTACAAAATCGTATTATAGCCACAATGAAATGATCGTAGAAATGTGTACCTATTTTAAGTTGATATTGTTAAAAATGTGATTTTTGTAAACAATTATCCATTAGGGTTCTGACAATTACCTACATTATGTTTAAAATTACATTATAAACTTAATAATAACTTTTTAATAAAAAAAAAAGATAATGCTTTTATAAGAGTGCTTATAGGGTTAGGATATTAAAGCGTTAAGTAATGTTGAAATTTTAAAAATTCTTGGTTTAATATCGATCATATATTTTATCCAATCTGCATTTCTTCATAGTTATTTTAGTATCTTCCTACTACCAGTATTATAATATGCTGTGTTATTGTAAAGTACCATTTATAATATTTTAATAAAGAAGACATAATATAAGATATAATATTATAATAGCTTGATTTAAAAAAAAACTTCCTATTTTAATAATTTTGAATAAAATTGTTGATTCTTGAATAATTTTAATTTTTTATACCTTGATCAAAAAATGGAATATTCCGAGAATAGCGAATTGTCAACAATACTATATATACATATTCTATATAGATTACTTTTTGTAAACAAATAATAATGTTTAAGAAATCAGTGTTGTTAACTCTGCGGAATGGTTATAATATATGTGAATTATGAATATAAGTTTGCACATAACATACCTACATTCATTATTCATACACGATACCTCGTATATATAAATATGTTATGTATCATTATGACATTATGTATCATGTATGTGTTTTGTTCCTACGTTTTTGATAAAACTCATAATTTCATGCTTATTTTATTTTTTGTTTTTCTTCGAAAATGTGAAGTACCTATACAACGTAATACATTAATACCCAATCTTAAATGTATACCGGGTGACCCATTAAATATTTAACTTAATAGACACTCATTATTTCAAAAACTATGTTTTTGAAACTAACGTTTCTGGAAATATATTTGTAGATACCTACATTATTTAAACACAACATTTTTCTAAAAAATATATATTTATTACTATTTTTTATCCCTATAATTTTTGTAATATTTTTTTTTTTTGATAATGATAACATGCATTTTTGGTTTCTTATTCCATTTTCTAATTCAGTACATTTTTAGATTAGTTCGATATTGTATAAAAATTGAATTTTTAATGAGTAGTGGATGAGTATTGAGTTATAACTTATAAATAAAATATTGGTCCACTATACTCGGCTTATCTAAACTTTAAAATAGTTTAATACTATTATCAGTTATAACTTATAACTTATAAGCGACTTATAACTAATTATATTTAAATGTAGAATTATAGTTATAAACTAATTTTACAACATTTTTGTTGATCGAAATATAAGGTGCTCTAAAAAATATTTTGCTTTGGAATATGAGATTCAAAATGCACCTTGTCATTTAAAAAAAAAAAAAAAAATTAAAAAAAAAAAAGGTGGGTAGGTGGATGTCGCTCTGCTATCAGTTATTAAATTTGTAAAAATTAAAAATCAAGTAAGTTTATATGCCGATCCCTGACTTGGCAAGCGTTTTTTTCTAGTCGGAGGGACAGGTCATTTTACAGGTAATTACCAATTAAATATATAAACTATAAATAACTCAACATAACTGGAAGTAGGAAAAATTGCAATTTAGCTCTCACACAATTTTATTGAAACATGTATTTTAACTAGTTAAGAACGATGGTGCAAAAATAAATTTGAAGAAATCATTAGTTTGTAAGTTATAACCTTCCAAAGTTTGCAATTTTACGTTTTAACGCATGCGCGGAATGCTGTACTTAAAATTAAAATACTATTATTATTCACAAATGTTTATAAATAATCTTGTTCACTAATTGTACTAGAATCGGAACTACCAGTTTCTTCGTTTTTTGAAATCATTCAACAACAGCAGCTCATATTATTATGATTGTCGCCGGCGTATTAAAAAAAAATCTGTCAGCGTGTCCAATTATTGAAAAATGTTCGACTATATTTAATAAACATGAATTTGGCCACATAACCTCCATACATTTTTTTCGGCAGTAATGTCACAGACGCTTTTGCTTGCTGCCACATGCCCTCGACATTATTGGCATGAGCACCATGCTTCTGGATTCAGAAATTGACTGGAGTGATTCACACTCAAATAGAAAAATCCTATTCCTCTTCTAAGCAATCATACACCTAACATTTTTTATTTTTCACTAAATTAGGTATACCTTTCAGCAATTGCTGATTATACTATTATAGTCGTGCACAGCAAAATTCAATCTTTAATAATTTTCAACAATGTTACCTCGTCACGGAACTCAACGGGAATGAGGAAACATCGCCCAAATCCCCGCTCAATTCCTCCGAAAATCCATTGGCCGTTTACCCCATAATATTTTCGTCACCCAATTTTTTATTCATCTATTTTCACTAATTTTCTTATTCTACCTATCATAATAATTATTGAAAGCGTTTTCATATTATATGATAATATAAACTAAAAAAATGTAAATTTATATACTAATTAATTAACTCATGCCGCATAATCATGCATTAAAAATAAATAAAAAAACAACCTCTCTATGGATGAATTGATTATTCGGATGTCCAGTCTACTGCAGTATATTTGGCAATAGAGATTTACTTC
>NC_042495.1:71774828-71779674 GCF_005508785.2 Acyrthosiphon pisum | reverse complement strand
TAGGTACTTATAACGCATTATACATCAGCAATAAACCGTGATACTATCATAGATATATAATAGTACACTTTAGAAGTTTCAAGTATCCACGAATAATATTATTCAATCATAACAAAATAACTAAAATAGTTATTCTATGTTTTTTAATAAGTAATTTCGTCCAAATTTGAACTTAAAATGACTATTAAAATAAACTGTGCTTATGTATTTTTTAGATTTTTTGGTAACAGAATTAACTACTTACGTGAAATCTTGTTTTAAATGTTCAAGCCTTAGATATAAAAGTTGAACATTTTATACATTTTTAACTACAAAATAATTATTCAATTTTAATTTTGATAAATTTTGTCGAAATTTGATCTTAAAATGCTTAAAAAAAAAAATTGTGCCTGTGTATTTTTAATATTTTTTAACTGCTATTGTAACAATATATCAGGAGTCTTGTGTTAAATGTTTATACTTTTTAGCCCAACAGATAAAACTTTATTGATATTTATAGAAAAAAAAACTAAAAAAATTAAAAACTGACAATGTCCGTAAACAGCTCAAAAATAGTCAAATTATTTTCAAAATGTTATCGTGTGTATAGAATGCTAATATAAACATTCAGTGAAATTTCCAAGTATATTCGTATAAGTATAAGTCATTCGTTTTTTTAATTACAACAAAATAAGAAAATCGTTGCATGAGAAATCGAGTGAATATCAAATGTTGTAAAAATATGAATTTCAAACGCTCATAAAAATTTAGTTTGAATTGCTTGTAGACATTTTTTTTTTTTTGAAAAAGGTAGACTAACTTATGAGGAATTTTGTATTACATTTTAAAATCTTAGATTTAAAAAGAAAATTTTTCATGAATTTCCAACTCAGAATAATTTGAAGTTTAGATGCTTTTAAAAAAAAAAATGTAATATTTTTAAAATGTTGTATTTTTTTAAATATTATTCATGGGTACTTGAAACTTCTTAAGTATATTATAATATAGTATATACAAATACGATTATAAACAAATAGTAATAATATAATATTATATCCTATGCTGACATACCGTCTCCGCTCAGAATCGTTTTTCATATACTATGATTTTATATCATCGAATTCAAATTTAACGCTACTTATAACCTACTAACTGTACAGCAGAGCGACACTCACTTTTCCACCTTTTTCAAATTTAAACTAAACATTTTGTGTACACTGAATTCTATAATTCAATGCACATTAAATGGTACATGGGTCATTAAAATTCAAAATTAAAGTGTATGAAACAAAGTTAGACAAATTAGAAATATGTAAATTGTTTAATAGGTTAATAGGTACCTAAAATAATAATTGACCAGAATAAGTAGGTATTAATTGGCATACTATGTTTAGTAAACTTTATTTTCAATACAATAATCAATTACCTATACTGCACGATTCTGAAGTAGAAATTGCCTTATTAAAATGTCCTAATTTACCTAATTTACCTAATCAGAAAATTAAATTACGGTGGTAATTTTGTATCATTTACTATGGAAGTAAGGTCTATGTCCAAAGTATTATTTACATAAATTATATGCTTTGTTATGTCATAATAAATAGTTTTTTAATTTGCTAATGTTTTAATCATGTGGAATTTTGTTTTTAACGTATTTGGGTATTGCAATTGTATAAATACCTACCTATAAGAAAAAAATTTTATTTTTAATAAGTTTTTACGAAAACATGTATAGTATGTATAGGTAAGTCGTAAGTCGTAACTCGTAAGTACTCAAATAGTCAAATTTATAGATGTGCATTGTGCATGTAATTATAAAGTTTACAATACATATCTTTCGTTGAGATATGCGCGCAGTAGATATAGGGTACTGCGTTTTATCTGTTAATTTACCTAAAGAAACATTTTTTTTTTATTCAAGGCTAATGATACTTGTATATGGTACGGAGAATGTGAAAAAGTAGATGATCTTCGTGTACTCAATTGCCATTATGATGGACCCCCCAAACCAATGACCGACCCAAAATCTATAGATGTTCTTAAAACGTGGTGTCCTGATTTCATACAAGATCATTCAAAAGGTAAGTTGATGTTTGCCTTAACCATTTGTTTTTAAATGTTTAAAATATAATGTATCATATGAATTATGAGTTAGTAATAACTAAAATTGTGCAGATATAATTTATGTCGTAAAATTGATTTAAATAATAATGCTATTTTAATATATGTGTCAAATAGTATATATACCTATGTCCTACCTAAAAGATAATCTGATAATAGCTATATAGGTGTCATAGATAATAATACTTTTCTACGAAGAAAACATTTATTAGTAAATATGACTGTTATATATATATACTGACAAAAGTTAAAATTGCATCTACGAAAAAATTGTTCTTATAATCAAAAAACAAAAATGATTAACAATATAATATTATTTTATATTATATATATATATATATTATATGCGAATTATGAAAAACCTTGTAGCTTTAGTTTATAGGTAGGTACAAACTATAAAAGCATAGGTACACCATGAACCTATCTTTATTTTTATTATGTATATTATATATGTTGAATACATTAGATATCAACTTTATGCATGGTTAGAAGAAATTAATACTCATTTAAAAATGTATTTTTACGTATATATTATAATAAGTATTGATTCGTTTGAAGATGTCTCAGTCAGCTGTAGCTTAAATTTAATTTAAAAAAAATTTAATTCATGGTATTTTTAAATATATACCCAATATTATCCATGTAGGTACGCGGTAAATCTATATATTTCAGTGAAATTAGTGAATTATGCAATTAAGTAATACAATATTACTTAATGAGTAATGACCTATGAAATATTCAGGTTAGTTTTATACATTTTTTCATAAAACCAGTTACTCTTTTATAATAACGAATGACCATAGATACAGAAGTAGTGAAGTATACCTATAATTTAATTATTTCATAATAAATTGAAAGTTGAACGTAAATTAAACTGCCATTAAACCAATTTATTGGGAATTTTGTATTACATTTTCAAGCTTAATTAGCAAAATATTTCATCGATATTTATAGAAAAAAATTAAAAAAAAAATTAAAATTTTAAATGTCTATAAACAGACCAAAATAATCAAAATATTTTTAAAATCATACTGTGTATAGTAAAAATATAAACATTTGGTGAAAATATCAAGTATCGTTTAGTAACGGTCATTTGTTTTTTAATGATAAGAAAATCGTTCAATGAGAAATCGTTAGTTTACGCGCGTGAGTAATCAATGACGAAAAAATTTGAACTTCAAACTTTCAAAAAATTAATAAAAATCTAAATGCCTATAATTATAAGTTATATAATTAACTTAAAAATAGTCAACTTTTCAAGTATCTATGGTTATTGGTTTTTGAGTTACACAATTCCCAATTTTTTGTTTTTCTAATGCTTTTCAAAACTATAACGCATCATTGAAAAACCAATACATTCATCGCTTTGCTCAGAATCTAAACTGAACATATCTACATTTAAAAAAAAGATGCGTAGTAGTTTATGTTCAGTTAAACAGTCAAACCAGATTACAATAAAATTGTCTTGTATATAGTTTAAAAATCGTCCAGATTATTATTCTTCTCATTATGCATCCATGGACAATGGACATTTATTATATTTATCTAGTACACTACACAGATTTCATTGTAAGAATATAAATATGTATGTATATAAATGTATAATGTATGAAATTTATATTAGTTACCTAATAACCTATGCGGCTATACCTTCCTATATTGAATATAATATTTTTATAAACCCGGTGTCGTTTATAAGACATTGGTTCTACAATATAAGTTATATCCATAATTCAATAAGCTAATATTCAATACATTTTAATAATTTATAATATATAAACTTATTATTATAGAAGCAAATATCATATACGTACCAATTGAAAACAAATTTTACCTATCTAATATAGTTTACAATCGATCAATATCATAAAAATAAAGAAATGCAAGTACGTAATAGGTACGTTCTGAAAGATTTATTAGAATCACTTGGTAATGAAAATGCTTTCGTAAAAATAATAAGTACGTACCGGTGTACCCGAGATTATTTACCGTGTGAAATTTTACCTCTTCTTGTAAAATATTCCGGGGGTAAAATATCACTAGAGACAATTTTCTGAGGGGGGTACAATTTCACGCGGGTTACACCGGATCACTAATATGTTGTTTAGATATAAATAAGTATTTAGTATATAATCTTAATACCTTATTAACTAAAATAATAATTCATTTAAAAATAAAATAAAATTAGAAATGTTAAGATTAAAATGTATATTTAACTATTTAAGAATTTGGATGAATTTGATTTTGTATACAATTTTACCCATACTGCTATTTTTAAAAAATACTTTAAAATGTTTACTCAATAATATTTTCTGGCTAAAGTAGGGATAGATATTGCAATTTCAGACAAATAAAATTAGTTGTCACATTTTTATAATTTCTCGGAAGTATAATATATTAAAAATGTTGAGTTTGTAAATTTGTTATAAAAATGTTATAATCGCATACTAATAGATATTGTATTGCTGTCTTTTGAAGACTTTGCATCGAAAATCATTTACTATTTAATAATTAATAAGTATTAACTAAAATAATACTTTCTTAAATAGGATTGTAATATGTATTATAATAATTTACATTATACAGGTTTTAAGTACAAAGCACTCATAAGTATAGTCGTATAGTAAATGTACCCTATTCCTTGTCCAGTTGTCCATCATCGAGATGTATGCCCGTAAATATTATAGGATTGAGTCCATAAGTTACGCATGCACTCTTGCATAGGCGCAACTAGGGGGGGTGCTTG
>NC_042495.1:71762653-71774097 GCF_005508785.2 Acyrthosiphon pisum | reverse complement strand
CCCCACGGGTCTATGTCTTCTGCATAATTTAAGCACCCCCAGTGTTTGGCCTCTAGTTGCGCCTATGCACTCTTGAACACTTGTATTTGTTGATTATGATTTATGAAACGTTAAAAAGCATCTTCTGCGACTTTTTAATTATTTATAATTTAGGATTGAGTATTTTTTTAAATACCCAATCGGATAAATGTCGGCACATTTTAAAAATTAGAGTGATTCGACCTATTATGAAACTTGATTGTAAGTACATTATCTGTGTTTATATGTGGGTTTTTTACGATAGTTCAATTTTTTAGTAAGTTATGCGTATATAATATAGCGTAAATTAAAAATGATCATAACTCACTTAAAAACTGAATTATTGTGAAAAACTTAAGAGACTTATAAACACAGATAATGTTATGTTACCATCAAGTTACATGATAGGTCGATTCACTCTAATTTTTAAACTAACTGAGTTATATGTGATCGGCTGAGCGAAAGTTTGCTATGTTATGCACTTGACGGAGACAACAAATATCTATGTAGCTTCCTCGTAAAAAAAAATATTATTATTTGAGAACTTTAAATTAGGCTGGTACATTGTTATTTGTTAAATATTCTAAATTGGTATTTTATTAAATAGATAATTGTATTGTTTTCGTTATGTTTGTACTTGAACTTATAAGTACTTATAATTTGATTCAACAATGTTTTGATAATAAAAATTAGGTTTATTCTAGAATCTAACCTAAAAATAATTAATAGATATAGTTAAATTATATTAATATGTATATTAATATTTATATATTAATATGTTTAATGATTATCAACAAATACGATCACTGATTTAATTTGAGTACCTATAGCTACCTGCTATTTGTGCTTCTATAAATCATACACTATGATTTATAGTTTATCGAATTTATCCATATACTTTGATAGTCAATATCGTGCAGTAAAATATTATTTATATCGTTATCTTAGAAGAATGCTGTTTAGATGTTATATTTATATTTTCTCTATTTTAAAAATAATTTACTTCATTAGAAAATAGAAATTATTTCTTAATACTTAGGCAAACATAATATTCAGAATATTCCATTTTACTTTTAATATAATAATAAATTTACCCATCATTAAATTTGTTTGGGTTCATATTATGTTTTTTATTCAATCTGTTTCCAAAAAAAAGAACAATAAGAACAATTATTGATGGTTTATAGGTTAAAATAAATAAAAATAAAAAGGTAGATTAGACAGACTGTAGAGGCCTCCCAGCGGAGGAGAATCATTAAATTCGAGTGAATAAATATATTTAAGGCACCCATAGACTTTTCTAGTATTTTAATTTTGAAGCAAGTTATGAGTATTTTAAAATTAAAAAAAAAATTACAATTTTCCTAGAAGAAATTCAAGGAATTTTTTTTCCCATAATTTATATTTAATTTATCTTGAGATTCTAATAATAAGTTATAAATACACATATTTTATTATTTTGTTATATTAGACGGAAAAACTCTTAATACGTGTTGCGGAGTCGATCAGCTTTCCACATTAGGCACAAGTATTGTACAGGCTGCAAACTTTTTACACAGATGTCCGTCATGTATGAGAACATTTGGAAGATTTATCTGTGAGTTGGCTTGTTCACCGACGCAGAGCCGATTTATGAATGTCACCAAATTGACGACAATAGGTCAGTACAATTTCACCATGATTACAATAAAATTTGCTTATTAGTTATTACTTATTACGAAATATTCAAAATCAATTCATGAGTTACTCGTATAGTTACGTTAAATACAATTTCCATTGAATCTCGAAGATAGAATTTCGTCATTGTTTTAAGAACAACAACTGCGTCATTACTGTTTCACAACCACACAATTTGTTTATATTGTATCTGCTATCTAGGTACTTCGATACAAGAGTTGGATTTTTATATTTCCGATTCGTATATGCAAGGGGTTTACGATTCGTGTAAATCCGTGTCAAACCCGGCTACTGGTGAATTAGCAATGGATGTTATATGCTCAGGAGCAATAGCCTGTACAGCGCAAAAGTAAGTGTGAATATAATATTTAGTTGTACTGATTTTGGATAAACCATCTACAAGCCTGGATTACCTAGGGGGCAAGGGGCCATGGACCCGAGCCCACAACGGGTAACGAATAATAGTGGGCACTGACGGGTAGAATGTTTCCTATATTTTGTATTATGTATACAGATGGATATATTATTATTATGGTGACACTCGAATTGCCTCCCAAATTTAGGTAGGTGATCTTTTTTTACTCGAATTGCCTTCGGGTGTTTTAGGAGGCAATTCGAGGAAATAGTTGTACGTGTAACTTGTATCGATTATTATATTATTCCGTAATGTTCGAAAATAAAATGTTAAAGACAGTATTTTCCAGATAGATTAATTTTTCGAATGCAATAAATAATAATCTTATAAGAAAATAATTATTAAGTAACTATTTTATTAAAACTATTTATTAAAACATTTATTTTAACAGAATGATATTTCATCTTTTCATCATTTTTTTATAAATCGTTTAATTATAGGTATTGCAATTTGCAGGTGATTCCAGTACAAGAGTCGTAGGTGACCTTCTTCAGAGGCAATTCGAGTAAATAATATTTTTGAAATCGGGAGGCAATTCGGGTAACCTTTTGAAAAAAAAAATTCAAGGGTCAGATGGAAGGCATTTCGGGAGCGCCCATTATTATTTGGCCCCTGCCCCAAAATTATCTTAATCCGGGGCTGACCAGCTGTACATCCTAATACATTTTTAGAAATGTTTTTGAATGCAACGTGTATGAATTTATGAATTTATTATTGCTTTCAAATATTAATACGTTTGTCCTGTAGATTGTAGTGTATAGATAGTACTTAGTAGGTACCTAAATATATAATTATAATATAACTGTGACTTATATTTTATTGCTTAGCGGTGTGACTAAGTTTTAAAATATTTTTTTTCTTTTAGATGGTTTCGATTCTTGGGAAATAATTCATATCTAGGTTTCGTTATAAATTTCATACCAGTTGTAAAAACTGATAATCCCCAGCGGTTTGTAGCCCCAGTAATACCGTGTAATCAACCGGTAGATGTGAGTAATATATAATTATTGTTCATAATAACATGCTATTAAACATTTCGACTTTTAGAATAAAACTACTGCTTGTAGCTGCATGGACTGCGATGAAAGTTGTCCATTGCCGGATAAAATACAAGAACCTCAAAAATCGCTCAACGTAGCGGGTATTGAAATTATAACTATGTCATCGGCAATTTTGTTTGGTTTCATTATGTCGATATTTGCAGGATTCGTGTGTTTTAAAGGTAATTGTATGATTTAAGGGGGCTGCAGCCGATGAAAAAAAGTGACTTTTAGACCAATAAGCTAGACAAAACTGATGCGCTCAGATTATACCTATATTAGGGGAGACCAGGGCAAAGCGCATAGGTTAACTTTATGTGTCAAAAAATGGTGTCCAAACTATTATTTTAAGAACTATTTTTTAATATAATCATAAATTTACTTCTCAAATTCATTATTTAAGCATTCAAAAAATTTAATAAGCACTCAATTAATAAAAAAATGAAAAATTTAAAAAAATGGAAATTTATTCACTTTGCCCTGCTATCCGGGCAAAGTGGTAAACAATGAGATAAATAAATAATTTATGTTACTCCATTTAATAATTGTATAATATGAATGCGAACACATATTAATAAATTTTCTCACAATAAAAAAAAAACATTTTTAAATATTATATTTAATTTTTCAAAAACATAAAATATAAAATTCTTCTTGGTAAAATAAAAACAAAATAAAAAATTATTTTTTCATATTACAATATAAACACGAAATATGATATTTTCAGATATTCTTCATCAAATAAAAATAAAATATTTCCTAAAAAGATGATATTTCCACTTTGCCCAGATTGATTTTTTCTTAAATACACATTATTTTTTTTAAGTATACGTGATTTAGGAACTTGTGTTTAATAACTATATAAACTTAATATAATTATGAACATAATAAACTAAGTTTAAAAAAGTTAATTTATAAATATTATTTAAAACACCTTAAATTCGTAACATGTATTTTTTTAAGAAATTTAACTATTTTTGTATAAACGCTTTTATGGTGAATGTAAACTAGTGAATCATACTAAATCATCATTCCAATTCCCAGCAAATACGATACACATTGATACCAACTTATATGATCATTGATCATTATTATATAATCACCAATATTCAAAAAGTTATTAACATTATTCACTTTGCCAAGCTATTCGCTTTACCCTGGTCTCCCCTAATTTACTAACTTTGTAAGACCTTATTTCAGATGTAATAAAGAACAGAAACAAGAAAAAAAATGATAAACATAAGTACATTGTTGCTGAGCGTACTAAAACAAAACATAAAAATATGTTGGAAAAAGTTTTTTATAAAATTGGAAAATGTAAGTACAAATGAAGACTGTGTGTTTATAGTAATAATTTATTTACTTTAGTAAAATTTTATAAGTTCTATTTAGTGTTTTTTTTTATTGTTTAAATTTGTTTGTTTGTTAATTATTTATTATAATAAATTATTATAGATTTCGCGAGTAGATCACATATTTCACTTATGGTGTCAGTGTGTCTGATTACCACATTAAGTCATGGTATTCACTACATTAAGATCACAATCGATCCAGTAGATTTATGGTCATCTCCAAGCAGCCAATGTCGGCAAGAGCGTGAATATTTCAACACAAACTTTAAGCCATTTTTTCGAACTACTCAAGTCATTATCGTGCCAAACGGAATACGAGACGTAATTTTATATCAATAATCGATGACAAATCAATTTTAATGCCAATGAATGTATTTAATATTTTAGGTGTTCTATAATACTTCTGAAGGTTCATATACATTTGGACCAGTGTTTAACCGTACTTTCTTGCTGGAAGTTCAAAAACTACAACAGCAAATTGAAGCCGTAAGTTTTTTATAAACTTTTGAATGATGTTAATAATATATAATATAATATACAAATTTTATAATTGATATTATATTTTTCATAAACAGTTGGGCAGCCCATTTAACGGACTAGACAAAGTGTGTTTCGCACCACTTGTATCTAAATTCGGAGGTCCACCAAAAGTTTCGGATTGTGTAGTTCAAAGTGTTTGGGGCTATTTTGGAAACAAACCTTACAAACTGAACCGTGATAGTTACTTTGATAAATTAAAAATGTGCTTTCAGTAAGTGTAATATTTACAATTTAAATATTTAGATGTTTTAATAATAAGTTATTATATAGTTTATATATCTATTACAAAAATAAATAAATATAATTTATGTTATTGTATTTTTGTCCATTTGGTTGTCTAAGTGGAAACTAAAAATTAACATCGCCAAATTCATCATATTTAATATTTCTACAGTTTCACGAAAGACTCAAATACCTCTAAATACATACTTTTGATTACAAAATGTAAAGATCAGTCTTATATGCATATTGTAGAACATAATAATTTTTGATGAAAAATTAAAAAAAAATTTCAGTCATTAAACAGAAACATAAAAAATTACAGAATAAATAATTCTATTTTATAAAAATAAACATAATTATAATTTTTTTTTTCAGTAATCCGTATAATCCACTATGTTTAGCACCTTACGGGGGTCCAGTAGATCCGTCTGTGGCTCTTGGAGGCTTTTCCAATTCCAGTGAACCAATAACTAAAATGTCTCCTTATGAAAAAGCAACATCGTTGTTATTAACATTTATACTCAACAACCACAACAGCAAACCATTGTTAAAAGATGCACTAGAATGGGAAAACAAGTATAGTAATTTGTATTATGTTTTACATTTTCAGTGATTTGTGTGCTAATGTGGGCATATTTTATAGGTTTTTGGATTTTATGAAGAACTGGACTATGGTATCAAAACCGTCTTTCATGGATGTAGCTTATTATTCTGAACGTTCGGTGGAAGATGAGTTGGATAGAGAATCTCATTCAGATGTGTCTACAATAGCTATAAGTTATTTAGTCATGTTCTTATACATAGTTTTTACTCTTGGATGGAGTAAAATCTTACTAAGTTTTTTCGGAATCGTAATCGTTATATCATCTGTTGTTTGTTCAGTTGGTTTTTACGGTTTAATTGGTATACCGCTGTCCTTGATCGTACTGGAGGTAATGTACTCTATATATTAAGAATATTGTTGTTATTTATGTTTTTATTTCTTCCTGTTTTAAATAATATTTCTTTTTACTTTTTTAAAAATCTTATTATGTTTATTTTATCAGGTCATACCTTTTATTGTTCTTGCTGTTGGAGTTGATAATATATTCTTAATCATTTGTACGTATCAACAAATGGACATGAAAGAAGACGAATTGGTTCCCGATTACATTGGTCGTATTTTAAGCAAAATCGGACCGTCAATTTTCATCACTACTCTCGCAGAAATCACATGTTTTTTTATCGGCAGTTTGTCTGATATGCCCGTAGTTCGATCTTTTGCATTATACGCAGCGATGGCTTTAGTGTTCAATTTCTTGTTACAGATGTCTTGTTTCATAGGTTTATTAGCATTAGATGCTAAACGAGTAAGTATACCTACCTCGTTAAAATAATATATTATACCTTTATAATTGATTATTCATCAAATATATTTCCAAGTTTGTGTATCTATCTACTGACATGTGTTTATTATTTTGTCAATTCAGAAAACAGTTAAACAAGAAATTAAAAAACAAAGTTTAGTGTTCACCACGTTTCAAAAATTATACGTTCCAGCTATAATGAACAAATATGTTAGACCATTAATTGTCTTATTATTTAGTGCATGGCTTTGTATGAGTATTGTGGTTATTCCAAAAATTGATGTGGGTCTGGATGTTGAACTAACTATGACCCATGATTCATATGTGCTTAAATATTTTAAAGTAAAGTACCCATCAATATTAGATAATAACTACTATAAACTAATTTAATTCAATATATTTTATTGTTTGTAATAGTTTATGAAACAGTACTTTTCGACTGGACCTCCTGTTTATTTTGTGGTTACTGACGGGTTGAATTTGACCGATGTTAATGACCAAAATCTTCTCTGCGGTGGTATTCATTGCGATCAATCTTCAATCGCCAATCAAATTTACAGGGCTTCAAAAATGGCAAATGTGTAAATTTTTTATGTGACTATTTCATTGGATATAATCTAATGTACATTTTATTAATTTTTAGAACATACATAAACAGGCCTTCAACGTCGTGGATTGATGATTATTTCGATTGGTCTTCTCTTTCAAGTTGCTGCAAAGTGACTCAGAACAATAGTTTTTGTCCGCACAGCAGTGAAGATTGTACAAGCTGTAATATCATTAAAAATGATTGGGGTCGCCCAGATGTGCAACATTTTGCAAAGTTTTTACCATATTTTCTCCAAGATAGTCCAGATCAAAAGTGTTCGAAAGCTGGACATGCAGCTTATAGTGATGTAATTATAAATTAAATGCCAATATCTAATTATTATTTCAATTTTGGTATTCATTTTTTATGCTAATACATTAATTATTCAACACACATGTTAGGCAATTTCTTTCAAAAATAATTCAACCGGACCTAATTATTTTATGACTTTTCACACTGTATTGAAAACATCCAAAGATTATTATGAATCAATGCGCTCTGCTAGATCAATAGCAAATAATATGACTGAAACAATTAGAAGAAAAATTCCAAATACGACCACTGTTGTGTTCCCATACAGGTGAGTTCTTACCAATTATCCAAATTTAGTATTATAATTTATAATACTCATTAATTTGTGATTGTATTTGCAGTGTTTTTTATGTGTTTTATGAACAATATTTAACCATATGGCAAGTATGTGTTCAGCATTTAGTGTTGTCGTTTGTAATGGTAACTTTTGTAGTGTGGACGTTTACTAATTTCGAAAAATCTTCAGCTTTTACTCTTCTAATTGTTAATACAATGATAACTGTTGATTTGTTAGCATTTATGTATTATTGTGATATTTCTTTAAACGCAATATCGTTGGTAAACATTGTAATGGTGAGTCGTACAAAAACATAAACATAATCTATTTAATATATTTTGGAACTGTATTTTTATTTTTAGGCAATAGGAATAATGGTTGAATTTTGTGGCCATATAATTTTTCACAACGCAAAATCAATTATTTCTTGTCCAATTCAACGTGCTACTCATTCTTGTGTAGAAGTTGGGAGTTCGGTAAATATACAAATTATATATATTATCTAATGTATCTACTTGATGTAAAATTCTCATAAGTAGGTATGTCATATTATGTAGATTGAATGAGTAAAATTGGTTTCTATGAACATAAGGATATTGAATGCGTTAGGTGTATATAAAATATAGATGCACATTTTTGATTAATAGGTGTTTTCTGGCATTACTTTGACAAAATTTGCTGGCCTTGCCGTACTCGGTTTTGCTAACACACCAGTATTTAAAATATTTTACTACAGAATGTACATGGGTATTGTTATTATTGCTGCATTGCATAGTTTAGTGTTCCTGCCAGTTTTACTAAGTTACAAAGGTATTCTGAACAAATTATTTATTTATTTATTTATTAATCAATTATGTGTTAATTAATGTATTTTAATGTGTTAGGTTCATATCATGTCCTAGTAGAACAGACTGATTGTGCTAAGAAAAAAACTAGAAGTTGTAAGCTGCAACTATTAGAAGTGAATGTACTTTGACGAAAGAAAAATATCAAAAATGTAATCACTTTTATTTTTATGTAACTGAAAATCATTACTATTTTTATTTTTTCTAACTTGTTGGTACACCCAAGTTGTTTTAATTTAGTTGCCTATTAATCGTTAATGAAAACCAATGTTAATATTAATTATATATTTTTACAGATAATCAAAACATTTTAATTTACTGATGTTGAAAAAAAAACAATTCTGTGATACATTTTTATAATTTTTTATGTTAGGATAATGCAATTTTTGCACTTAAAATGTCAACTGTTATAAGTTATTAGATATAATATGATTATCATCTATAGCATTATTCAATTTGTGTTTTTAAATAGGTAGTTTTTAATTTAAAAAAAAACAAAAATAAATGTTAATGAATTTACGAAATAATGTAAGTATTAAAATAAATTATTATAGAATTAGCTGATTTAGTTAGTTTTAATCATAACTATCTCATTAGATAATCATGGTTTTAATGTAATAATCTGGATGTTATAATGCATCATGTTTGTTATTAACTTTATTAGTATTAATATAATTTGTATGATAAACATCTGTATTCTATAAGACAATATTATTACAAGTAAAATAATATCAATATGTATTTGAACACTATAGCCTATAGGTAAGTTAAGTTAGATTAAGTTGGCCTACATTGAGAGTTATTATAATTTAAAATGAAAGAGGCACCGAAAGTTGGATTTTCTTATGACAAATCAAAAATATCATAGGTGCATCAATATTTGGAGAATTTTTTTGTTAATACTTGTGGGTTGGTGGGTGCTTAAGCTTTAAAAACAATAATGTGATAGGTGTTACAACATCAGTGACTGGGTTAAAAAAAAAAATGTCGTTTATACAATGAACCACAAGTTAGCTAGAGTAAATTGATTATTACATTATATATTATCATATTATAAAACATTAAAATTATATTGGTTGAATGACTATTTTGAAAGCTTATTATTTATATGTCATGTAAGTGAATTTATTATTATAGGTTAGTATTTATGATTTGTTTGTATCAACTAAAAAAAATTAAGTAGGTATTGAATTATAAAAATGTATAAAAATACTTAATGTGACAATTTGTTCCTATTGTATCTTGTATTCTTGATTGTGATTTGTGGGTTTTAAAATTATATTAATACAACATAACAATTTATTTTTTAAATTTTTAAAATGAAAATTTCATCTTTTTATTATGATTTTTAAATATGTTTATTACAGATTAAATATATTTGTGTATTATAGTTAATTGGTTTGTTTTGTTTTTTTCATTATAAATTTAAAAGTTACCTATAGCTTGAAAAACTTATTCTGCTGTTACTTATATAAGTTATAGACTATAGTTGAGATAATTTTATAGTTTAAGTTTATGTTAATTCTGAGCAGAGCGATGAATGTATTAATTTTACATTGATTTTACATTGATGTGCATTTTTATTTTTGCCTGTGTCCACGATAAAAAGCATCAATTATCAACTTCTAACTTTTCTGGTGAGAAAGTGAATCTAGTGATATCGAGAGTTCAAAATTAAAAACTCGCGTTAGTTTTCAAAAGCGTCGAGAAAAACAAAAAAATTTAAGAAAAAACGGGAATTGTGAAACTCAAAAAATAATAACCGTAGATACTTGACATTTTGACTCTTTAAGTAATTTATGGGCACTTTAATTTTTATAAATTTTAAAAGTTTGAAATTTTTCGTCTTGAATATTCAATAACGCGCGTAAACTAACGATTTCTCATTGAATGATTTTCTTATTTTCTTATAATAAAAAAACGAATGACTGTTACAAGACGATACTTGAAATTTACAGCATATGTTTTACACCATTAATTCCTATAATTGATTAAATTTTTTTTTTTTATAAATGTCAATAAAATTGTATTTGTTGGGCCAAAAAGCGTGACTCAAGCACCCAAGCAGTGTACATTTTTAATACAAGGCTCCAAACATATTGTTACATAGCAGTTGAAAATATTAAAAATACATAGGCACAATTTTTTTTATTAACATTTCAAGTTTGAATTTTGACAAAATGTATCAAATTTAAAATTTATAAAATGTTGAACCTTTATAGCTAATGATTTAACGTGTAATACACTAAAACAAGGTTCCACGTAAGTAGGTTAATCTGTAACCAATGAATCTAAATAATATAAAAACATGGTTTTTTTTATAGTTACCTATTTTATGTTCGAATTTGGATAAAATTAGATATTTTAACGAAGAAGAACGATTTTAGTTTTATTTGATAATAGTATTCGTAGGTACTTGAAACTTCTAAAGTATATTATTATATACAAATACGATACTAAACAAATTATAATAATTCAACATAACATCTATCGTGTTAATAATAACAATGTAAATATAATATAAAATACCCTAGGCTAGGCTGACGAACCGTCTCCGCATAGAATCGTTTTTCGTACACAATGATAATATATTATAATTTAATTAAAATGTAACAATATCCATTACAATGACCCACTTGTAACTTACTGCAGTACAGCGCAGAGCGATATCTACTTACCTTTTTTAGATTCTGAGTGGAACGATGAATGTATTGATTTTACAATGATGTGTTGTTTTTTTTTTTATTTTTTTTTTGTGTCTGTCATCACCTTTTAGGACAGTAAAACTGCTTTAATTTTCTTCAACAGTAA
>NC_042495.1:71758158-71760671 GCF_005508785.2 Acyrthosiphon pisum | reverse complement strand
TTACGGACAATTTTCATTTTCCATTTTTTTTTAGTTTTTTTTCTAAAAATATCAATAAAATTTTATTGTTGGATAAAAAGCTTGAAAATTTAATAGAAGGCTCGTAGTATATTGTTTCAAAGGCAGATGAAAAATATTAAAAATCGTTAGTCACGGTTTTTTTTTTAAAAGCATTTAAAGATCAAATTTTGACAAAATTTATCAAATTTTAATTTGAAAAATTATTTTGTAGTTAAAAATTTATAAAATGTTTAATTTTTGTATCTAAGAATTGAAAATTTAAAACAAGATTCCACGTAAGTAATTAATTCTGTTACCAAAAAATCTAAAAAATACATTTACGCAGTTTATTTTTATAGTCATTTTAAGTACAAATTTGGACGAAATTACATATTAAAAACCTAGGATAACTATTTTAGTTATTTTGTTGTGATTGTATAATATTATTCGTGGGTACTTGAAACTTCTAAAGTATACTATTATATATCTATGATAGTACCACGGTTTTTTGTTGATGTATAACGCGTTATAACTTATAAGTACCTAATAGATATTATGATATGATTAATTTGGAATTTATTATAGGTACCTATTATAGGTCAATTTTTTTTTAATACCATAGATAAGTATACCTATATATGTCTAATACATAGACTGATATACCGTCTCCGCTCAGAATCGTTTTTCTTATACAGTGATATTATATCATTGAATTCAAATTTAATACTGTCCATTATACAGTGACCCACTTCTAACCTACTGTACAGCAGAGCGACATCCACTTACCCACCTTTTTTTATTTTTATTAAATACTTGATTTATTTGTATAGCCTTATTTAAAAAATGTATAGGTATAACTCCCTTTGAATTTTAATACATTTCCCATGAATTGTCTATATACAATATACATCATAATTAATAATTATTATAATAATTAATGCCGTAGCCAAGGGGTGGTCACTGGGGGCACGTGCCCCCCCCCCCCCCGAAATTTTTTTTAGCTTGTTTTATATTATATTATATGTTTGATAAAAATTAAAAGTTAAGACTGTCGAAGTGAACCATTTTGAAGGGTCGGATTTAGGAAATATTGTGTATCCATCGTTAGTACTATATCTATGTGTGTAGTGACTGATCATTTGTGTGTGCGAGTTCCTCGAACGCTTTATGTAATTTAAGATAAACGACGGCTAAGATTCTTGAACCCCGGTAAAATACATACGTGCATATTGATATAATGATAATAATAATTAATATTGATGAATACATTAACCTATGGTTTACAACAATATTAATACATTGTTATATTAACCCATTAACGCCGTGCGTTGCCATATGGCAACATAGATTTTTTTACAATAATTTTTAAGATATAACATATTATGTTTTCAACAAAATGTTGGTTAAAATTGTAAATAAAAAAATTCCTGCGCTAATGGTTTAAAATGTAGCCAATGTAGGTACCATACTTGTTAACATAAATATAATATAGTCATAAAACGAGTAGTAGATACACTTTATGAACAAAGGGGTCATAATTAGATATTCTAGCATTTTAAAGGCTAGAGAAAAAAAATTAAGTGCCCCCCCCCCCCAACATTTTCTGGCTACGGCAATGATAATAATCATGCTATAACCATAAAAAAAAGTATATTGCTATAGTACGTGTTTTCTATTCACAAATTATCATAATTAATAATTATCTAAGAATTTAATTTGAGTTCGTGTCATTTTTTAAATTGATTATTTTTTTACGTACATAAATAATATTATAGTATTCGCTTATATAGGTAATATGTAGGTATTATTATGTAATCTATTATAATTTTTAAATCGTTCGCATCTATATATTCCCTAATATTCTCCACTGGATTTTGTGAAAGACAAAAACATAAATAATATAACTTGAGCAACGAGGCTATATTTACTAGTCTCTATTCCATACCTATATTAGGTACTACCTCGAGACCTAATTCCGAATTACGAACTAATATTAAGTAAATTCCTTACTTGTAAGACAATATTATGTAGTTACCTATACCATGGTATATTGGTACTCAGTGGCGGATAGGCCCACCGGGAATTCGGGATTTTCCCGGTAGGCCCTATCTTGTGTTAATGTTAGGGGCCCCCCGGGCCCAACTGAACCTTGTATAATGAAGATTGAAAATAATTTTAATAAAGATTCAAATTGACTAATTTAATATTTTTAACCACTACAAGAAAAATACTATAATCATTTGGCTATAAACAATATTTATTTTTGTTCCCGTATCGGCCGTATCATTGGGAACATTGAGATTTATTTTTAGATTAGAGTTATAGAAACCCGTATTTATAGTATCGGTAGAATACAGGGGTCTAGGACATTTCGCCGCGACCGATTCGCCGCGACCGTTTCGCCGCAGACCGTTTCGCCGCAGACCGTTTCGCCGCCGCACCGTTTCGCCGCGGACCGTTTCGCCGCCGTACCGTTTCGCCGCGGACTTTTTCGCCGCCAGACATTTCGCCGC
>NC_042495.1:71754788-71755986 GCF_005508785.2 Acyrthosiphon pisum | reverse complement strand
AAAGTGTCCCGCGCAAAACAGTTTTTGGCCATGTCGTACATTTGTAAGACGGAGACAACGTATGCGGGTGTAGCGTCCTCTTAAGTTAAAGTACTTAATTATAATTCCTAATAGTTAATGTGGTATCCAATAATGGCCTATTGGCTATTATAACCTACAACCGAGTAACCGGTAAAAGTAGGTACTTCTATAGTACCCAGATCTACTAGTTTATAGCTCACCTTTCGTAATTCGTAGTCACAAATGATTAACTAGTAATTATGTCCTATAACCATTGTTAATTAATATTTCTTATTTCATAATTCCACGAATGAATAGTGAACTCTGAACTACAGTCTGAACTACAGTCTGAACTGTCGTGTCTGTAGTGTTTTATTATGACCATAATAATTTAATTATTATATTATCGTGACACTACACGCTCCATATTGATACACTACACACCCACTGTGCTATTAATGAACTTGATTCCATTATGCCCATTTAAATCAATGGTATAACTATGACGGGGAAAAAGGGACCATTTATTTTTAAAATATTTCCGACTTCCTCTTTCGTCAATAATTTCGTTTAAATATTTTTGGATAATACTCGGTAATGCACAGCTAATAGGCAATAGCTATATCATAGTATACAAACTATAAACAATTATTATTAAATTATAAATTATACAGGTGATACTCTCCTTATGCAAAACATAAAATATTCTAGGAAAAAATATAAATTAAGTAATAAATAATATTCAAAACGTCGAACAAATTATAATAAAATTTCTTTGAAAAATTTACTTATAAATAAAAAGTTATACCTAACCGAAAAAAACCGAAAAAAATTTAACATAAAAAATTAGGTTCGGGTTTTGATCAGGTTATTTAAATACAGTAAAACTCGCTTAAGACGCTCTCGCTTAAGACGCTTTCCCGCATAAGACGCTGTTTTTAGTCGGTCCCTAGACATTTCCTATACTAGTCAATGTAAAAATCACCTGTTAAGACGCTCAGTTTTTCTCTGTCTAATCGGGTAAAACGCTCTTTTTTTCAGCAGATTACGATAAATTTTAGTAGTTTTGTGAAAATAAAAATAGAATTTTTAGTATTATACGTGTTCTTATCGTTTTATTTTATCGCTATACCTATTTTATCATTACTTATTATAACAGTTTTACTGTATTTCATCGTCTTATGAGATTTAGTAAGTG
>NC_042495.1:71751524-71752385 GCF_005508785.2 Acyrthosiphon pisum | reverse complement strand
AATAAAAATTAATAAAAATATATAAAAAAAAAGGTTGGGTAAGTGGATTTCGCTCTGCTGTACAGTAGGTTACAAGTGGGTCACTGTATAATGGATGGTATTAAATTTGAATTCAATGATATAATATCATTGTATAAAAAAAACGATTCTGAGCGGAGACGGTATGTTAGTCTAGGTATAAGACATAATGTTATATTAGGTACCTATAATAAATCCCAAATTAATCATATCATAATATTTATTAGGTACTTATAACGCGTTATACATCAACAAAAAACCGTGGTACTATCATAGATATATAATAGTATACTTTAGAAGTTTCAAGTACCCACGAATAATATTATACAATCACAACAAAATAACTAAAATAGTTATCCTAGGTTTTTAATATGTAATTTCGTCCAAATTTGTACTTAAAATGACTATAAAAATAAACTGCGTAAATGTATTTTTTAGATTTTTTGGTAACAGAATTAATTACTTACGTGGAATCTTGTTTTAAATTTTCAATTCTTAGATACAAAAATTGAACATTTTATAAATTTTTAACTACAAAATAATTTTTCAAATTAAAATTTGATAAATTTTGTCAAAATTTGATCTTTAAATGCTTATAAAAAAAAATTGTGCCTATGTATTTTTAATATTTTTCAACTGATATTGTAACAATATATCAGGAGCTTTGTATTAAATTTATACACTTTTTGGCCCAACAGATAAAACTTTATTGATATTTATAGAAAAAAAAATCTAAAAAAATTGAAAACTTACAATGTCCGTAAACAGCTCAATAAGAGTCAAATTATTTTAAAAATTTTATCGTATATATAAAATGCTAATATAAACATTCAGTTAAATTTT
>NC_042495.1:71743990-71751474 GCF_005508785.2 Acyrthosiphon pisum | reverse complement strand
ATTGGCTTTATTTGCATGTCACCGGTCAATACAATAATCATGCCAGATAAGTTTATCGATGAACTGAGCATCCAAAAAAATAGAAAACAGGATTTTGTATTATTACTATTTTTTTTGTTTATCATATTAAACACGGGATTGTCGTTAGTATGAATTTATAATAAATGCATTTAGATACTATAAAATTTGTGTTGATTCTTATTTCACCTTGATCCACACTAAACTCAACAAGTTAGAGGATTTTAAAAATGTATATTATATTCGTATTTATTGAGTGTACCTATTATTATATATTTCATCCCCCCCCCCCCTATCAAAATTCCTTAATACGCCAATGGTGCTAAGGACCCAAAGCACCCCCCCTAGTTGCGCCAATGGTAGTATTTTAAATACTTTACAACTAAAGTATTTGAGTAGTATCTTAAATACTTAAAAAAAATGTATTTGAGTATTTACTCAGAATCTTTTCCATGGGAATAAACCTATAGCTGGTTAAAGGCAACTAATAATATTTTTAGGAAGGCAAGACAAATTTTCTACTTGTAAAAGCCCAATTTATTTTTATAACTTGCATAGAATGATATACCTACCTACATATTACAGTATATCAACCAGGAAGACCTGACGGCTGACAAATTATATAAAGCCATAATAATTATCACCATAGAAACGAATAAAAAATTATAATATTTTAATATTAGTTCAAATTGATTACCTACATGATAAAATAAATAATAACAATATAAAATATCCAGACTGACAAACCGTCTCCGCTCAGAATCGTTTTTCTTATACAATGATATTATATCATTGAATTCAAATTTAATACAACCATTATACAATGACCCACTTGTAATCTACTGTACAGCAGAACGACATCCACTTACCTGCTTTTTTTAATAATGGTGGTACCCTTTAAAGATTACGTTAAACACAATATGTACAATTGAAACTATAGAAATATGTGCAATATAAAAACTATATGTTTATTAATCATAGATATTTGACAAGTAAAATAGCTTTTATATAATATAGATATACATAATGTACAAATGTTTAATTTGATATAATATTGTAACGTATTATGTTTCCATAGATTGTTGTTTATTATTTGTAAATAGTCTGGCATATAAATCACCGAATTGTGATATATTTTCAATCATAGTGAGCCTTAAAGAATCCGAGTATGGTTTTGGCACAGCGACCGTCGTTGTGTCCCTCCACATACCACCAATATTATTTCGTAGAAAAAGAGCTGGTGCTGGAATATGATCTCTAGTGTATGTCCAAACGCAATCCCGTAACACTATCAGTATCTATGGTTTCAAACAATATTTTATTCTTTTATGATATCAATGAACATAATAATATTTACTCATAAAAATAGTAAAAATTATTTACTTGTTGTGGTGTGAGTTCTGGAACGATAACACCCAAGACGTCTAATGGTTTAGGTAAAAGCTGACCTAGAGACATAGTGTTTAATAGCTTCACAGTATCATCCAATAATTGTCGATTATCCTTTGACTTTCCCTTAGTATGGTTCACTGCTCCCCAATGATTTATCAAACATGCACAGACTGCTCGTAACAGGACTGAACAATAGCAAAGTGCCGGGCGATGACCGGCCAATATTCCAAGTATTGTCCAGAGTATTGGTTTAGTAGTGATTGTGTGGTAAATATGAACATCTCTTTCTATAGTGACCTAAAGAGTTTAAAAAAAAAATGTATTATCAATTATTTCCAATACTACAAATGTTCATTATTTTACTTTTGTAAAATCTTCATCAGGCCAGGGCAAACCGTTGTACATTACATCTGGTGATACAAACTGAACAACTAATAGTGCTAAAGATACTACTGTGTCCAATGTTGGTTCAAATGAATAACATTCATCAGACGAATAGCAAGAACGTAAAAATGAAACAAGACGCTGTTCATTGAAACGTACACTTTTAGCATCAAAAACAGGTGTTTTATATTTTGGATGTAATTCATCTTTATCAAATTTAATACTTATTTCTTCACCAAACATTAAATTGAATTCCTTTACAGTTAAAAAAGAAACAGTATTTATACAATCATTATTCAATTTTAAATTTTAACAATTATAATTGTATACCTGTTGAAAGAATGATCCCATTAATGAAGTTCTTTCAAGCGGCTGAATAATATAATCATTACGTCGATTATCAGGCATGACAAATAACAATGAAAATGGTTCCTTCAGAACACCATCCAAAATATATTTCATGGCAGCTGTTCTAGCTATTGACGACCGATAACTAACGGTATTGACAAATTTATTCATTCGAAGACATGCTTTCAGCTTGAACATCTCATCTGCAATAAAAATGTATTAAAGTTAAAAATAACAAAATATGACAAGAATATGTAAACAAACCTTTTTCTTTAAATAGACAAGTAAAGAAATATAATACAGCTGCTTTTACACAATATAAAACTTTAGGTACAGACATTTCTTTCATGCATAACTTTGTGGCAATTTTAGATAATATTGATGACAACAAATGAGCAGAATGCATGTCACCACTATGACAACATTCAATCATTGATCGACATATTTTGTCCAAATGAGATACTACAGCCAATGAAACACCATATAGTGAAATACCCTCGGGTGGATCAGATTCCAAACTTAAATCAAAGTTAATTATATAACAGTTAGGTGATATACTGGCATATTGGTATGATACAATAATTATACTATAAATAATAAATATACCTCAGTAAAGTATTTATATTACTCCAAACATTGGATAAAGAAACATCGGTTTTAACCAGAGCGTAAACTAAGCCTCCATCAAAATGAGCCATGTTGACACCAAACGATAGAATTTCTACTAACGTCTCCAGTTGTGTGCTATTTTCACATTCAATTAACATTGTTGCTATGTATGGTAACAAACACTCTTGGTCCCTAATCGCTAAAATGAAAAAATATTTTAATATTAATTATAGTTTAGAACCATATTAGGATTACTAACCAATACAACTTAGGAGTCTTCCAGCCGGCTGAGCAACATTTATATTTGTTGATAGTAAATATAATTTGATTGAATGTAAGTTTGTTACTAGTGCTTTGACTATGGGAGGTGTAGTGCGATTTGTTCTCAGTGAATATTCAAGTTCAGCAAGAAACAGTTCTTTATATAAAACACAAATAATGATTTGAATTAGTTCATTTAATACAGTAGTAATTATTATTAATCTATCTCATTTACCAAATAATGTCTGGGCACCAGTTTTTAGAATTTTTAATTTTGGATCATCACAATCAATTAATTGAAATATTAAATTTAAAACATGCTTAATTCCTCGATCTGCATTCAACAATACTTGTACCATAATATCCAATAAACTACATTGTTCATCAAAATATTTTTTCCACTGTGGATATAACGGCAATAATTTATTTAGTACCTCTGGAGTGACTGAAACAATTTATTGAATAATTAAAAATCAACAGAAGTTTACTTTATTTTACTTTACTATACTTAATTAACTATACTTTGAGTTAAATTTTCACACAACATTGACTTGAGTAATGTTGAGGAACACATGGCCATATGCAAAAGGAAAGGAACTATAGCAATATTTTCAATAGTCATTTTTTGATGTTCTTCACCAAGACTTAACTATATAATTCAACAATTATTTGATTTTAAATTAGTTTAATATTAAAATTCAATTGTCTATAGTGTTTACAAACCTTGAATAATTTGAACACAACATCTTTTATGTTGTTGAAGTATGTTATCGAAAGGTGATCAAGAATTCTAATAAAAGAATTTAGCTTTTCAGTCTGAACAAATAAATATTTATTTGATGTATTACATATTAATTATGTTAAAATAGTATAAAATAATTAATTAACTCACATGTTTGAACTTTTTAGTTATGCACATCTCTTTAATACCACATAGTAACATATCTTTAATGACTAATGACGGGAAACTATCACCAATTTGAGCTAATACCCATTCAAAACTTGAACTTTTATACCCTAACATGGTTTCTAAAAAAAACAATTACCTATTGAATTATTCATTTTAAGAATAATAATTTTTATAACTTATAATAGATTAAAAAACATTTTATAAATGATTACCAATCATGGAATCAACAGACTGTTCTCCCTCTGCTTTCATCATTTTAGCAATTGTCTTGTTATTAATATCTACTAGAATATAAGCAACTGAACATTGAGACCAAAATCGAAGCATATCTCCCAAAGGCATTCTAGCAAATTCATGCATATTGTAATGTTTAGATACTTTTCCTATGAAATTAATAATTGTAATTACATTTTATTACTTTATATTCATGAAGAAAATTGTTTTATCAGTAATATATTATAGATTTAATATTTACCTAACAACTTATAAGACCAATGCAAAACAACAGGAGCCCAAACCAAGTGATCTTCTTCAACTAGTCGCAAAAGAACATCTCTTATATTGGTCACATTTTCAATGATTTCTGGTGGTATAGTTAGAGGTTCAAGCCGTGATGATGTACTAGATGATTCAACCCACGACGGCTGTATGAAAATGTTTTTATCAGTTAACTAGCAATGATGTTATACAGAAAAATTATAATTTTTAAGAGCTATTGTTCTAGACAATTAAGCCTAACCATTATTTACAATGAACATAAACATAATACCTCAATACCATAATATAATACCTGAACTTTAAGTTGTTTCAAATATGTAGAAATGGCATAGTCAAAAAACTTTGCATAATACTCAAAAACAGCATCCTGCGCAGCTGGCAGTACTTTGAGTAATTCTATTGCACAAGTAATCTGAGCCGTTTGAACATTGATGAAGGGTTGTTTCGTTTCACTGAGAAACACTGCTAGTTTAGTAAACTGATCTTCTTGATGTTTCTTCATCTCCATCATGATCTAATGTATGAAATAAAAGGGACATAAAAATGTGTTAAAACATATAATATTAAATTGAGAAATACAAATCATAATATTTGAATACAATGGTACTTCATAAATAATTTATGTTCTACCGTCTTCAAAGTAATGACATTTGTAATTTTTATAATATTTAAACAAATAAAATAACTAACTTACTACTTTGAAATGTACAGCTTTAGTTCATAATATACTGGTGCATAACAACACAACAAGTCTTGACAATCAGATTATAATTTATGTTTGTAAATTGTAATTACCAACTAGATTTATATTACTAGTATAGTCTCAGACTACGAAGATTTTATAATTTTATTTTTAATTTCTCATAGTTTGTGCTATAGTAACAAGTTAGTATAATATACCACTTACTATTAATTCATAATATTGTTATAATATTGTTTTATTTTTTATCATTTAAATGTATTATGTCTTGATAACAGATATCGGAAATTCTGAACCATAAATTAACCATTGACTTACTAGTATAAGGTCTATGAAATTGACCATAATCACGGTGTTATTTGAACTGGTTAGAACCACGATTAAAGATAACAACAAATACTATGCTATTTGATAATAATAAGTAAAATATACCACGGACCACGATTAAAGATATATATCTTTAATCGTGCACGGACTAAAGATAATATATTAATATATCTTGGTCCGTGAAATATACTCAACGCTAAACGCAGTATTATTTTTGATGCCAGTGTTTATCCTCGATGGGATTATATATCTCCCCCAACGAAAATTCCTGTCTACGCATAAATAATACATAATTATCTAATATATATCAATATTATTTATGTACCAACGCCACTACCGCCTTTGTCATATTGTCTAAGGTTCTATATACTTGTATAATCAGGGCCGGAGAAAGAGGGGGTTTAAGGGGTCGTCACGACCCCTCACTTATTTAACCTAATATTTCAGTCGGCACATTCACATTGTCAAAAACCAAAAAAATATGTATAAAATATAAAAATACAAAAAAAAAATATGAATAAAAAAAATAATAAAATAAAATAAAGTGGAAAAATATGTTGGTTCTATTTTAAGCTTGATGGGCCAGCGTAATAATTTTTTTCCCATGTCCCCCCCAGCTAAAATTAATATCTACATTTCACATTTTTTGTATTATACGGGCTAAATAAACCTAAAATATGTAAATAAGCAAAGTATTATATTTTGTGAGCTATTTTTCGTTTTAGAAAGTTTGTATGTATTTTTCTCTTCAAGTACTAAACGAAGTTTTACTTTAAATAAAACTCTATCAAAAATTGAAAGCTTCGTTTTTTGTCCAAGACTAGGTGGACTGCAAGGGCAGAATCTCTACAGGCCGTTTGGCTGTTTTTTGAAGGCATTGTTTCAGTTTTACATGAAATATCTACAAAATCAAATATTGATATAAAAAACTAGAGTACAAGCATTATGACTTGAGAAGAACTGTTTATCAATTGATTTTATCATTTGTATGTACTTCATGGACCATATAATGTACCAAATGAAAATATTGACTGAAACATCGGAGACCAAAGGGCAAAGATCTTAATATAGTAGACACGCCGATATTAATTGGTAGCTGATAAATGAACTTATAGCCATTGCATATCATTTTATCTAAAACTATATATTGATTTTGATTAAAACCAAAAAAAAATTGATTCAAATCCACAATCACATGTAAACTTAACTTATGAAAACTTTTACAGAAAAGAATTTCTTCATGTTCTAGACACATTAATCAGTTTGTCAACAAAAAATTTGAAATCTTGTCAGCTGGTTTGTATTCAACCACTTTTTAAAGTATTATCAGTGCCTATAAGTTCAAATATAACACTATAGCAATAAAATATGTAGAAAAAGCATTTGCTTTATTTCTGAAAAACTGTGACATGTCTAATGTAACAGATTTCAATTGCGCGTTATGTGACATAAATATATTAAGGCTGCAAACTTAAAATGTTAAATCATTGGTTAACGTATGAATGTAGCCAATTAATTAAGGACTATATAATTTCTATGGCTAATGAACTTTGTGGACCAGTTATCACAGCTTCAAATGAACGATGTTTCAGCAAACTAAAAATAATCAAAAACCATTTAAGAACAACTATGACCAGTTCCCGATTAAATGATTTGATTATACTTGGTTCTGAGAAAGACATTTTGGATAATATTGAAATTTGAAATAATTTTTCAAATTAAAATTTGATAAATTTTGTCAAAATTTGATCTTTAAATGCTTATAAAAAAAAATTATGCCTATGTATTTTTAATATTTTTCAACTGATATTGTAACAATATATCAGGAGCTTTGTATTAAATTTATACACTTTTTGGCCCAACAGATAAAACTTTATTGATATTTATAGAAAAAAAAACTAAAAAAATTTAAAACTGAGAATGTCCGTAAACAGCTCAAAAAGAGTCAAAATATTTTCAAAATTGTATGGTGTACAGGAAATGCTAATATAAACATTCAGTAAAATTTTAATGTATCTGCAGTTATTCGTTTTTGAA
>NC_042495.1:71735363-71743753 GCF_005508785.2 Acyrthosiphon pisum | reverse complement strand
TTTGAACTTTAAATGCTTATAAAAAAAAACTGTGACTAACGATTTTTAATATTTTTCATCTGCCTTTGAAACAATATACTAGGAGCCTTCTATTAAATTTTCAAGCTTTTTTATCCAACAAATAATATATAACAAATAATTCGATTTTGCGTAAAAATTCCCGTTTTTCCTTAATTTTTCTTTTGTTTTTCCCGGCGCTTTTGAAAACTACTGGGAAATTTAAATTTTGACCTCCCCAATGCACCAACGATATTCACTTTCTGATCGAACAAGATACTGAAGTTGAAAATCGTAGCATTATTTCGACTACTTATCGTGTACACAGACACAAAAAAAAATAAAAAATAAAAAATAAAACACACATCATTGTAAAATAAATACATTCATCGTTCCGCTCAGAATCTAAAAAAAATCATAATTTTGACGTTGAGTTTTTGGCTTTTTGTTTTAACTTAGTATGGAATTTTAGAAACAAAAACTTGTCATTTTGAGTATAGCAAGAAAATTTTTTTAGGGTATTATAATATTATGCATGCATTTTAGTCGTCACTTTCGTTAACCATGACCCCTCACAAATATTACCTAACGCCGGCCCTTTCTATAATACCTGATATAATGATATGTATTATAGTTTATGGCATGAATATAGGTATTAATGTATTAACATATTAGACATTGGACCTATAAACTAATATTTAATACCTATAGCTAGGGTATCATATACTAAGCTAAATATCAATGTAAATATTTATTACAAATTAAGCTAGTGAATTTAAACTTTCCAACATTCTTAAAGCAATTTTTAGTGCACTCGTTAGGCCTATTATTGAATATGGCTCTGTAGTTTGGGATCCTCAGACTGCTGAGGCTTGCAAGCAGCTTGAACGTGTCCAGTGAAGGTTACTTAGCTTCGTTAAATTTAACTTTAACATTAATTGCGAACCTCATGACTTACACACCCGTCCTCCGTTTTCTACATCTCTCCACCCTATCCGATCGTCCTTACCAATATAATTTATCTTTTCTTCGCAAACTTCTCTCTGGCTCTATTGACTCCCCTTCCCTCCTTGCACTTATTAATATAAAGGTACCTATTAGAAATATCCACAATAGTGCTTTTTTTCTTGTAGCTCATTGCTCTACCTATTATTTAAGAAATGAACCACTCTCCATGATGATGAAAATTGCCAATGAGGATCCGCCATTCTTCTTCTAATTTATTTAATTTAATTTTTTACTTCTCCTAAATTATTTGTTATGTATATATTCAAAACAATTCTTTGTATAAATTGAGTTCTACCCGTTATTGTTATTGAATAGATAAATAAGAGTATATATTATAAATTATAATTGTATAAATAATAAATATTAACAATATTATAGTTTTTAATACTTTTCGTAAACATATAGTGTCTCCGGGCGTATAGTATAGGCAAAATGGATACATTAATGCAGCAGTAATTTTATTAATATTGTACATAATTACCTATATTTTGGCTCTTCGCTACTCTGTTTGCCGGCAGAGAATGTGGTTGCACACAATCTAAAACGCGTCATATTCCACCGAAAAAACCTGAATCCCCTCACCACAGCACCATTTGTACAAAATTTACAAACAATAATCTCATTAATTCCAAAATACTATTAAAATGTAATGCACTAATGCTAAGAATAGCCATACGCGCTAGTACTACATACCGAGTGATTGGTATTGGTGGTTTGCTTAAGTACGTGTATAAATAAGTCTATGGAAATGTAATATCTATTCTACTCTTATATTCTGAAGTAAAAGGTACAAAAATATCATCGTCGTAATAATATTAATATAAATATAGGGGCTTGCACGTGACCTGTTTTTATGCTCGAAAACATGCCTTACAGGAAAAACTCTCACGCTTCGTAGAGTGATCTGATTTCGATAATTTTTTTTTTTTAATGTGAAACACTTCTTACAAGGACTTGGATTTTTAAAATTATACTTCTAAACCATATAATACGATTTTTAATAAGACCAATTTTCACCATTTTATTACATTTGTTTTGAGCAATGAAATTAAAAATCGAAATCTAATGCGCCCTGAAAAAAAATTATCCCCTTTCAAACGAAAAAAAAAATAATCAAATCAGACCTCTCTACGATGCATGAAAGTTTTTCCTGTAAAGCGTGTTTTGAGCAAAAATTCACGCATTTTATTTTTGGTCGGCGGCGCCGTTGACATGGGCGTACGTAGATAGCCCAGTATCTGCATACAATCACACTTACACTAATCATCATTAACGACTAACACAAATGACATAGATGACGGCAACGAAATATCATGTTGCCTAAATATTGCCCCTTATTAAAGATACACGGGCGCCCCTTAAGATAATATACATCCAATATATTTAATAGCTCATCTAATTTAACATATTATTATGCATATTTTTAAAAATATCATGTGCTTAAGATAAATCTAAAATATTAAAATAAACTATCTAATTACAGCTTATCAATGTCTTTAGATGATCTAATTTTTATTATTGTAGAACTTTCAATTTTCCTCACCAGAATATCATATTGGCCATAATAAAAAATATAATTTATAAACCTGTGACTGTAGAAAATAAAACCATGAGTGGGGAATGATAATATAAACTGCATGTTGTGATAATGTCAAGTATATCTACGGTTATTTGTTTTTGAATTAAAAAAATTAAGAAAATCTATTTTGGCGTATAAAATATAATACACTATGTATATATGAATGTATCGTACAAGAATATTTTTTTTTAATAAAAATTATGAATTATTAATTAGGAATATAGCATTAAAGGTGAGAGCCTAAAGGAATACAAGAGTTGGTAAGAGAAGAAGCTTAAATATCTTTTGATTATCTTGTATGTAAATTGTAAAATAAATTTTATATAAACATAAACCATATTTTATACAAATTATAATGTAACAAAATAATAACAAACTATAATGTAAAAAAATACAATTTATATATTTTTACATTTTAATTATTGACATTATATTCAGTTTTGTATAATTATTTTATCCATCATAATTAACTGACCATAGAAGAGGTAAATATTTTGGTTTCATTGTGTCAAGGAAATGCTGTCGCCACATTGCTTTTAATTCACTTATTGCGTCTTTTTCTAAAAAATGTTTTACTACTTTTTCTGCTGCACTGTTATGTTGACAGTCATTTTCATACCTTTAAACAGCATCAATTTAATAAGTACATAAAACCTTTGAACTTTTATAAAACTAACTTACTTTAAGGATTTGATAGTGAGTAAAGTTTCCAGAAATGTATCAAACACTCGATCCGGTTTCATATTATATGTTTCTGCAATTTCTAGTCTTAATTCATTTGCCACTTTATCTGGTAATGAATGTCGAGATTTTAAAAGAGTTTTAGCAAGACTTTTTGACCTCATAATTTTCACATATGCTGGAATCTAAAATAAATATATTGAGTTTCAAACATTATTTTTTAGTATTTGAAGATAAACTTTTGATTTAATAAAAATTACTTTTTGGTATTCATTAGGATTTAGCTCTTTAATTTGACACATATTGAATAGTTTTTTACGTATTGTGAAATCAAAGGCATTTGATTTGATATGACACCAGTAACATAATAGTAATGTATCGTGAGGTATATGAGTTTTGTGTACAGCTACAATGAACATTTACTCATGTAAGATAAATATGAAAACTAAAAATACAGTTTGAATATGATACATACTTGGCATATGTCGAACAAATTCTTTTGGTATGATACTTTTTTTACGGAAATATTCAGAGCGACCACAAACTGTGCATATATTTTCTCGGGGAAGAACAGAAAAATTGTCTTTTCTATTTTTTAAGTCGGCTGAGAAGTTAAGTCTTATAGTTTTTGGTTCATTATTGACCAATTCGGCTAAACCTTGAGATATATACCTACATATTATGACAACGCAACAAAATTAAATATCTACTGTACAGGTACAATAGCTAATTATAATAATTATTGCTATACTTACCAATCAACTTTTTTATGACTACAAGTTGACATTACAGTTCCATCAACATTTTCCATCAAGCAATTGTCATACACTTTAGCAGATTTTATTGTTGAAGTTGAATATAAACGAACATTAGATTTTGGTTTATATTTAGTGTTTCCATTAGTTCGAACATTTTGATACGGAAGATCTTTATAATCTGAGTATATTTCAGTAACCTTATCCCATTTTTGTTTGTCTGTTAAAAATAACCAGTTCCACCATGATATCTATTTAAAATGAACATACATACATTCATTGGTTCAATTATAAATCAGCATAAATTACTTTTTTATTTCTCAGTTGCTCAAAAATCTTGACAGCTACATAAGCATCCAATGCAGCATATTCAGTTTGGCGATCATTTAATTCTTCAGCTTCCCAATCACTAGCTCGAACATGCCAATCCTTATCTAATTCACATCCCAGCAATTTAAATGCAAGAGCTGACAAACTTCTTTCTTCTAAACAAGATTCTTTAGCTAAATATCTCAAATCAATGCATCCAGATACATTGATATTGTAATCATTCATCAGTAAATGAGCATCGTCCAAAATAGCAACACCGACTTTAATTATATTTGAGTTGCTCAAAATATCCTAATTGTAAGTATTCCAAAGTAATATCCAATTAGGTATAGCGAGGAATATTAATTTGATCGTGCAGTATTATACCTACAGATAAAGATGATGGAATAGTTTTAAACTTGGACAATCTAATCAAAGAACACATTCCATTGTTGTCAGCAATTTGTAACAACGCCACAGGTTGACGAATTCCATTTTGAGTTACCCACTCACAATCTAGTCCGAGAATTGGCAAGTAAGAGGCTGATCTAAAAAGGAGTTTTTTCTAAATAAATAGGTAATATAATTACCAATTAATTAGGTAATGATAATACTTACTTTTCAAATTTTACTGCTATCTGTTCACATTGTTCAACTGTATCCACAATATAAATTTGTCGAGCACGTAATTTCATATATGATCTAAGTAATGGTACTTTAGTAAATATTTTAATCATTATTAATTTAATTACAGAAAATAACATTTTTGCCATTACATTGTCAGTAAAATGTGATGTAATAAAAATTGAAGAATTGAGGATTTAGGATTTGCTTTGTTGATTGGTGAAATCTAAATACCGTAATCAGTTATCAATTATAAAAATTTAAACGGTTATCATAGAAATGTCTTGTGATATGATAATATCCGCATGGACATAATATTATTATCAAGGTGTATTAAATTTTATTTATATTTATTTATTGTATTTATTATTATAATGGATCTTAGTATAATATGTCATAATTATATATAATATATTATCTATATAATATATTATGTTTGGCTGTTTTCAATTCTGCAATATTATTTTCTGTAATTAAACCTTCGATCAATCTACGTTTTATTAGTTTTTTTCTGAAATATTATATATTTATATTTTTATGGGTCCATATCCGTCATCATCCAAGATTAACGTATATGGGTATTGGGTATTACGAGGTGGATTAATAAATCCACCTTGGGGTATTTTTTTTTATTTTTTCATGGTATCGAGAGTCGGAGGGGGAACTGCGTTGGCATTACGTCCCATATTAGCATTTCGTCTACCTTGGGGTATTAGGCATATTATCTTAAATCGTGGTCACCATAGACCTATTATAGGTACAAGTCACCTGTCTGAAATCAGAATGGTCCAGTCACCACGGATTAGATGGAAGACCGTAGTAGCCGGTAGGTATTCACCATTGTTGTATATTATATTATTATATAATATGTATTCAGGCATTCAGCTGTGGCCTGTGAACATATGTGGCTATATGCTCTAATCTCTGATGCTCTAAGGAAAATGCCCCGGGCGCCAAATTTTAGGGGCGGGAAAATGTTTATAGTTATCCATTACCTATGAGAACTTTTTAAAAAAATATTATTTTTTTTAAAACTAACTAAAATGACAGCAGCACTGCAGCAGACATAAGGATATTTGCTGAGCTTTAAAAAAATGAATAAGTATACAATACAGATTAGGGAACTGAATTTCCCAATTTCCCAATTCATTCTGGCTGTTATTTAAAAACCATCTCCAATTCTCCTCTAAGTATACAACACATGTTAGTGTTTATAAGAAAAAATTATTTAAACGATATCTTACCTTATTAGATGTTAACTTGGGAGCTACACCCACATGCGATCTCTACGTCTTACAAACGCATATCATAGCAAATTGAAGGTACGTCCAGCAGATCACATTTAGCTTTGTGAGTTTAAAAACTAGAATGAATTGAACTTTTATCAAATTTAGAAGTAAGAATATTATCTACATAGTGGAATATAGTGAACCTCATACGGTTTTTAGATTCTAAGCGGAGCGATGGATGTATTGATTTTACAATGATGTTTTTTTTAAAACTTTTTTTGTCTGTTATTATATGTAAAACTGCTTCCATTTTCAACAGTATCTTGTTTGATAGGAAAGTCAATCTAGTTGGTGCATTTGGGAGGACACATTTAAAATTTCAATTTCAATTGTTTTCAAACGCGCCGGTAAACACAACATAAAAATTAAGGAATAACGGGATATTTTACGCAAAATCAGTTTTTGACGTAGGTACCTCTAAAACAAATTACCGTAGATACATGCAATTTTCACTGAACATTTATATTAGCATTTGCTATACCCCGTAAATTTTTTTTGATTTGTTTTGAGCTGTTTACGGACATTATCAATTTTCAATATTTTAAGTTTTTTTTTCTCTATGAATGTCAATAACATGTTTTGGTAAAAATGCGTGAAAATTTAATACATGGTTCCTAAAGTCAATGTTACAATGACGTTTGAAAAATATTAAAAATCCAGACAATTTTTTTTTTATAAGTATTTAAAGTTCGAATTTTGACAAAAAGCGTAAAAATCACGAAAATGTGCAAATTATGTTGAGTTAGATACTCATAAAAATGTTTCGTTTTAAATCTAAGATTTTAAAATGTAATACAAGATTCCTTATAAGTTTGTCTAACTTTAAAAAAAATATCTATAAGAAAGTAAGGATAATTATTATAGTATAAGAAGTACCAACACTGATTTTATTATTTGTCGTAATTCAAAAACGAATAATTGTAGACCCTTGAGATTTATATCATGTTTATTTTATAAATTCAAAATATTTTTGAGTTGTTTACAGACAGTTTGAATATCAAATGTATATTTTGTGCGGGGGGGGGGGGGCATTAGTAAAATTTTTTCACAGGGCGCTTAATGTCTAAATGCACCACTGTAAATATTACAAAATACATTATTTGTAGCCATCGCTGGAAGTTTGAATGCCGGTTGAAGCGTGGAAATTACATTTTTCCGTCAGCGGATAGTAAATTATTATATTCAGCCCAGGGGGTACGGAAAAGTTACTACCCAAATCACATTAATAAACCTACATGATTACATGAACGATGGACGTATCAATAAGTTTTTACAAATCCACGGGGCACGGGCATTTAACATTTTGATTTTCACAACTCACGGCCCACTGGCAACGGCTTGCAGGATCAACTAGTAAGTAATAAACAATATACAAAAATGAAAGTTCATGCAACTTAAGTATACAAGTACAATAAGTAAGTATGACATACCAAATTTTCGTTCACTAGTTTCAATATTGTGTTGTTAGTTTTGATAATAGAGTGAATTAACCTATTATCAAACCTAAAGGTAAGAACATAATCTGTGTTTAAGCAGTGGTGATTTTTCGATATGTCACTCCCTCAAAAATAATATTAATCTCTATCTTTTTTGTAATGGGTGAATTTACTCAAAGATTACTTAAAAACATAGAAAAAATGATTCTTCGTTAAAGCGTTCTGTCTATGTTGCGCATGGGCCAGAGAGAGAAAACAAATAGTGCGCTGACATCCTCTTGACCGAATAACGATAATAATAAAAATAATAATTAATATGTACCTATTAATACTGTCTTACTATGTGTACAAAAAATACAAAATATATATTATACATTTATACATACCCAGTGGCGTACATTCAAATTTGCTCTGGAGGGGGTTCAAAAAAAATAACCAACACTAAAACCTTCTCTTTAAAACTACCCATTTCCCTAACAATCACAGGTTACAAGGGGGTCATTGTATAATGGGTTGTATTAGACTTGAATTCCATGATAAAATATCATTGTATATAAGAAAAACGATTCTGAGCGAGGACGATTTGTCACTCTGGATATTTTATATTGTTATTAATTATTTTATCATGTAAGTTTAATTAATATTATAATATTATAATTGTTTATTTGTTTCTATGGTGATAAACAAAGCGTTAGAATTAAAATCCCATATT
>NC_042495.1:71721510-71733186 GCF_005508785.2 Acyrthosiphon pisum | reverse complement strand
CCCCCCCCCCCCCCCCGTATGTACGCCACTGTACATACCTACGGGTTATAGTATAATCAGTGTTTGGAAGGAACGAGTTCCAAAAGGAACGGATTCCTGGAACGAATTCCTTTTTATAAAAAAAAGAACGAGAAAATGAACTAGTTCTTTTTTTTAAGGAAAAAATAACAAAATTATTCGTTCTTTTCTAGTTCCAATAATTTACACAGATAAGTTGATAAGTATGTAAAAATTGAAATTAAGATGTATTTTTTTAATGTGTATAATGTATATTCCTAATTAGTGATTGTTATCGAGTATCGACGTTAAGACAATCGACATATGTTAGCCAAAACTTTAATTTTGAAGAAAGTCTCAAAATATATAATTCTATATTGCATAAACATATAAAATATTTACCTACTTGTAGTTATAAATAAAAAATAAAAATTAAAGAAGTATGCATAATACGAAAAAAAAACATTTATGATTAAATAAGAATTTTTATTTTATTTGGAACTAAAAAAGGAACTCGTTATATTTTCCAAAGGAACGAATTCATTTATTTTTTTAATGAACAAGGAACAGAACGAATTCCTTTTTATAAGGAACTTGCCAAACACTGAGTATAATAATATTATATTGCATTACTTCATATTATTTTATATAATATTTATTATTATTATTATGTCGTTATATACTTATATGAATCGCGTTCAGCCGCCCGGCGTCACCGTGACGGGATGGGTTCAACTGTTGCGCCAGGGCTTATGTTTATCGCGATTGCGACGGCGGGCGGTCACGTGCGTTTCGCCAGTAGCTGCTGGAGGCCGAGAACGCGCCGAAATTTCGCCATTTCTAGTGGCGACTGGCGACTGGCAACTAGCGGTGGAAACTGACGAGATGTTCACGCTCGCCTCTCGGTTTAGTTTCAAAAAAAAAAAAACAATATAATATATTCATGTTACCTCTCTCCAGTCTCCCGTTTTTACATTTCCCATTTTCCCACTCGTCGCACTCATTACGCGCTCACACATATATAATATAATATTATAATAAAACGATTATGCATTTTAGCATTTATTCATATAATATATTATAAATATATTATATTATATTCGTATATGTGCGAGAGCGTATATTATAATATGGATGTGCTGCACGTGTATCGCGTTGTGCCGTTGTCGTTGTGTACGAACGCAGACTTACCGACGGGAGCAACGCATACAACTAAAATACGAGAGCCGAGAGGTTGCACAATATAATAATAATAATATTATTTCGTTTATATCGTATGTTGGTTTCACGTCAACATTCCCGTCGCAGCCGCCGGCATTCCGAGCATTCCTCGACATACATATACGTATTATAACACGAGGCGGAGCTCGCGCCGCAACAACACATTTTAATTTATAATATATATATTATATTATATACGAACGTCCGGACGACGACGATCCGAACGACCGAACGAGCCCATCGGCCGTCCGAGCGCATAATAATAATAATAATAATAATAAATAATAATCGTAATAACGTGGCCGTGGTGCACACTATAGGTAGATATTTTATTGGAAGTACACTTGTATAGGTACTTTCATATAATATGATATTATTACTATTATAATCATAATGAGATCAATACACATATTGTGATAATATTACACCCAAACTTAAATACTATAGAGCGTCAGTAGTGTCACAGTGAGTTGTATCTGCCAGGGACGTATCTATAGTTCCATTATTATAAGTTTTCAGTTTTAAGGTTTAGGACTTTGTGTATATAATATGTTCGGACGGTTGGTAGATGGCTGTTACTGCAGGTCTGGCGTCTGCAGGTGAATGCAACGCCCAGATGGGCTAGATGAGATCGAGAAAAATAATTACGTTTTCGGGTAGCACCTAATATGCTGTAACGCGTACACCCTACGCTTCTACGGCCCTACCTATCTACTCTGTAAAAATTACTAGGTTTTATTTATATTTTTTTACCACCCTGTCTCCTAATTTTGAGTGGTTATATAAAGATTGTTTACCGTTTTGGCGTTTCAGTTTTAAAGAAAAAAAGGGTGTGCGTCTCCTGGTCAAACAATTTTCCTGTTCGAGGTCCGGGACTTGGAGGCGACACGGTCACACCGACGCTGCGGGTACGTGCACGCTGCACGGGGCAACACACACACGCACGTCGCACACGCACTCACACCTACTCGGCCGCCGTAGAACGTACGCCGACACCGCCGTGTGATATTATTGTTGTTGGATTTTTTTTTTCTATAATAATAAAATACGAATTTATTAATATATTACGATAAAGAAAATACCGAAAAAGGTCGTGACGTGAGAAATGGACAGAAAAAAATGAAAGAAGATTTATTTACGATCGTCTCGTGTATTTGTGTTAATTAACCGTGCAGTTATTTTTCGACTAGTTTTAATTATCTCCCGGTGGTGGGGGGGACATCGGAATGTTGTAGCAATATGGCGGCGGCCATGATAATGGCACACTCGACAACGTAGACTCTTTGTTTTCGTTTCTCCATAATATTGTTTTATATTTTTCACCGCGTCCGCGCCCGCTAACTCGATGCCCGACGGTCGCCTTTGCGCGCGTCCGCTGTGTGCTTCGTTCCGTGGAAACGCCGATTCACATTCGTTCTAAATGTGCGAAAAGTGTCGCGAGTTCTGCATCCATCGTCCAAAGGCTGCGTTGGTGGTTACGTGCACTGAACACGGACACCGGACACCCTCCGAAGACTGGATAACGATGCGCCGCCGGTCCTGAGGTCAGTACCCAAATGATAATCTGTATCTAGGTCCCAATTTCAAATACCCATACATGATGGCCGGGTGCCCTGCTATGGTAATATTTCCTATTCCTATTTTATCTTGAGTCCTGTAGTCCCAATCGACATCTCAAAAGTTATTTGGTAATTGGTGCGTACCTACCACGTATAATTAGTTGTCAGGCACTCATCTGATTGACATAATTTATGTTGTATATAACCGTTGACAAACACATGTATTAATGGTAAACGTTTGAAGACATTGATGATCATTGATAATCAATTGACAAGCATCTGACCATTGGACAAAATTTCTGGATGTTCTTATACATTGTTTGAGAAGGATATAAAATATTGTTTGTTGATTATGTCTTTCTTATAAATTATAAAATATTGTGTGGTTATTTTATGCTCAAATTAATTTGTTTTTATATGAACATTAAGGTCTTTGTTTATTTATTGAATCTATCTATATATACCTACCTATATATATTATTTACTCAACTGGATTTATCCATGCAATGACAAAGTTTATAATGTAATGAGGAAAAGGTACCACCTGAGACTTAGTGATGTTTATAAATTAATGAATTACCTAGGTACCTAACTTGTAAGTGTAATAAAAATTACAATGAACACGATCAACATTATTCAGTTTAACATTATTTTCGAGATTATTTTAGTGATATTCCTCGTGATATTCTAAAATGTATTTATCTGAAATGGTAACCGTTGATTTTGAATTTGAAATTTAATATTTTAATAAACTACCTATATTTTTATTAACTATATTGTTGTATAGGTTAGGTAGGTCCCTGCTATATTTATTATAATTATAAAAGGGGAATATTTCTTAAGCCAAAGACAAAATATTCAAAAAATTGAGAGAAAGAAACTTGAGTAACATAGCTCCTGCAAAAGGTGTTAGTCGTTGTCATAACTTATTTGTTCATTGTACAAATTTATGTTGTTGTTATCATAAAAAGGAATTATTCATGTCATAATTATATACATTTAAGTTTTTAAATTCAGTCATATCACTACATAATATTATTATATTTAAATTTTAAATAACTTGTTTTTTATCTGCTTATATTTATATAATTTGTTGAAACTAATCCAAATGTCACTTAAAACCTCGTTCAAAACTAAATGGTCATTGAGGTATTTGGTAATTAATAATTGGTTTGTTATAAGTATGTGATTTTAGGTACCTTATCTACTTATTTATTTTTACCTTTGGGTGTAGGAGGGACCTATGTCACATATTAGGTATTGCCATAATTATTGTATACCATACAGTGTAAAATCACTGTTATATTATACCTATTTAGTGGAATAATCCTTAATATTTATTATTTATAGGTACCACTAAAATGTCAATATTTTAATTCGTTTGTTTTAAGTAATACTGCATATTACCTAATTGTGTTCATAAAATATTTAAATTACATTTTTGTTACAAAGGATTTTATATAATTTTAAATTATATTTATTTCTTTATTTCTTACAAATTATAAAATTAATAAAATAACAGGTAAAGTCGAGGGTAAAGTAAACAGTAAATTAATTAACGTCCTGCCCACATACTTACCTACTATTATGGTATGGTATATTTCATATTATTATGTAAATGCAATGTTACATATTATCGAGCATATTATATTAACAATATCATTATTATTAGGTGTATCATATATTTTCATTGAGTTATTCTACTATTTAAATAGTATATAAAATAAAAATCTGAATTTAATATACCAATAAATAAATAGTTGAGTACCCATATATTTTTCAATTTTTATATAATATATCAGGGGTGGCCAGTCATTATATAACCTTTTTTTTTTTTCACATCTTGGTTCTTACCTACTTTAATTTACGTCTAAGTTATGTTAAGATGCGAGCCGCAAAATTCTATGACGCGAGCCGCGGTTTGGCCACCCCAGTAATATATACTACCTAGACATGTTACATAGTATGATATAGAATTTAAATTTTATATGAGTACAATATTTTTTTTTTTTTTTTAACTTGTACTCCCATATACAAGCTTTCCAGTCTATATGTCTTAGACAAATAACTGGAGCCCCATGGTATATGACCAACGACGCATTACATAAATATCTCCAAATCCCAACAGTCAACGAAATAGCAACTCGTCATTACAAAAAGTTTCACTCCAAACTGCACTCGAACCAAAACCCTTTAATTTCCCACATGTCCTCTATAACCATCCCCAACAATCCTCCGAGGAGGTTAAAAAGAAAATGGGCAAGAGACGCCCTTGCCTAACGGTCTCCATATTATATGAACCCATCAAATTAAATAGGAGGTACTGTTGATGGACGGTTTTCCCCCCTCAAGACATTCAAGTCATTTTAATATTACCTATGTTATCAAATTTACTTATTGTACAAATTGTATAGATTGTAAATATGTTTTAATAAATAATAAAAAAAAAAAACTTATACTTAGGTACATCAAACAAAATATTCTGTAAACATAATAAATATAATTAATTTTTTAAAACAACTATTGAGAAATAGTAAATAATATATGTTTGTCTATGTATTCACCTATTTTACTTAAATACATTATTATAGACTTACTTTTAAGAGTATTAACTCTTAAAAAACTTATTTATGGTTTTAATTATGGACTTAGTTATGGATTAGTAGGCCAGGTACTTATTATGTCTTAAGATACTTAAATAATTATTGTATTCATTTTCCAGTGATTTGAACATAATATTCATGGGTTGGTGACTTGTGTTTCTGAGGCTTTTAGATTATAAAATTAGAAATCAATAATTGGTATAACGCAAAGTAGATACAGACATTTACAATTAGTGACGTGTTGAACATCAAAATATTTATTTTTTTACGATTTTTTTATTTTTACTTTTATTGGAACAATTTAAATATTGTACCTACCTAAGTAACTATTTATTTTTAATCAAAAGTTAGCTTATTTTACAGTCATAAATTAATTTTATGAAAAATAATATTTTAGAAAAAGACATTTGAAAATTGCACTATTTAAAACTTAAGCACTTATACAATTTGTTTCTATATTTCAGGTGTTTATTTTCATCTACGAAGATCTGGATATTTTACTTTTAATTAAGTAACTACAGTTGCTTGTATCGACCATGTGATTGCTTTATTTAGTTGATCCATATACCATCACATGTTGTGTTCAAAATTGCAATGTGTGTGAGTGCGTAGTCTGTGTGTCCTCGGCCCCCAGTTAGTCATGGGCCGCCCGAGGAAGCCGTCGCCAGCATGAACTCTGCGGCGCCTGCATCGGGCAAACCATCTACCCGATCATCATCTTCGGGCTACCACCAAAAGGCTTTAGCAGAGATCCGCAACTCACTATTGCCCTTTGCAAATATTGGTGGCTGCGACAGCAGCGCTGCCAGCTGCGTGTCAAGTATTTCAAGTGCTTCAGGATCAGCCACATCTGGTATTGGGTCTGTATCTGGTCTTAGTTCTCTTTCAAACAACTGTGTCGATAAAGAGATTAACGCATTACGGCAGACAATTTCTCAATTAATCGCAATGGGGTATACCGAAGTAAGAATTATTTGTATTACTAATTTAATACTTAAGATATTTTATTTAAAATAGAAATTAAGACTATTAATTCATAACATAAACTATAACTATTATAGTATGATGTATTAAATCTGCACAGTTTATTTAATTTAATTAAAAAGACAAATATTTGAATAATGTATAGATGTATATTATTTATATTATTGCATATCTATATTAAATCATTTTAGTGAGTCCTTAAATAATAATTTTTATTTTGGAACATGATTGCCGAATAGTTTGATATTGCTGATCATAATTATTGAAATATTGAATCTTATATTAATATGAGGCTCAAACTTTTTTGCATTTTTGCTCTACAGATATTTTAAAATTGCATAAAAATGAATTTAAAAAAATATAAATTTGTTAATCAGTTGTTTTTTACGAGATTTCAACATTTTTATCATTTTTATTTCTTAAACTTTTCTTTTAAAATATCAAAAATAAATATTTTTGAAAAATTAAAATCCATTAGATACTATGTTTAAAATATATTTTAGTCTTTGAGGTAGTCTCATTATGTCTCCTTTCTCTCCAAGTTAATCCATCTAACAATCCATTAATAAAACGCCTATCTTCTTTTACAATCCCTGATAACCCCCAGATACGTCTTACTTGATCCTAGCCTAGAGATCTCCTAATTTAATCTGTCTACTGAGTGCCCTCTCTTATCTGTCAGTCTCACTATGTAAATATCTTAAATCAAAATTACTTATTGTACAGATGCTGTATAGATTGTAATTAAATACTGAAAATCAACCTTTTAAAATTTTTTTACATTAATTAAAATTTGTTAGAAGTTTTATTAGGTTTAAAAAAAAAAATCCTCAAAAATCAATATTACCTATTAAGTAATAGGTTTTTTTAAGTACCTATAATAGAAATGATAAAATGAAAGGCATTTTTTTTGTTTAGTATTCTTTCATTACTTGTGTTGAAAAACATAGATAAATAGACAATTTATATCTACAAAACTAATCTATGCTATTTTGATTTCCAATAGGATCCAAATCGACGACTGGAATTTGCTGGCCGGTTTTATTTATGTACCGAGTTTATTTATGATAAATAGACAGTGATGTTTTTGTCGGCCAGTCAGTTTAGGCATGGTTTTTGAATGTCGACCACACTTGGTAGAACATGATAATCGGCCGGCCAAATCCGGTGGTCTGTATGGACCCATAATGTTATATCCATAAACAAAACCCTTTAAGAGAATGCTACACCCGCATATTTTGTATGTTATCTGTTTGAGAACATTAGGGTTTTTTTCATTTAATTATTAAAATGTATTGGTTAGTGATATCAAAAAAATAAAAAAATTACGACAGATAACGTTCTTACCTATGCTATGTGAAATTTTGGTGATTCTACTATAAATACAGAAGTACTTTAGTTCTGGGCAAAACAGTTTTTATTATGTTGTACATTTGTAAGATGGAGACAACACATGTGGGTGTAGCATTCTCTTAATACCTTTTTGTATATTCAAAATTATAGGTACTAGGTATATGCATATATTATTATTATAACTTATCAAATGCCTTTTTTATAGCCAAGTTTTCAACTTTGAACTTGGTTTATTACATAACTCCACAAATTTTAACTAACAAACCCTTGCTATAACTTAAATATTCTTTAAAGCTTAAATCCCCATTTTGTAACAATTAAATCTTGATTAAAAATATGGGAAATGATTAACAATAAACAACCTTAGTTGTAAAAAATATTTTATTTTTCAGAAAATATAAGATAGATACATGCGTAGCGCGACAGTTCTTTCTGAGCCGCGGCTCTGTTGATATTTGGGGTTGGTGGTAGATTTGTAAAATTTATTGCTACAAAATTATAAACTTGAGAGTTAATATATCAGGACATTTTGGTAAACATTTTTTGTGAATGGGTAGGTGGGTGGGTGGATGGATAAAATATATTTGGCTCCTTCAATTAAAATTGTTCACCACGCTACTGATTCTAACAGATTTTTATTATCTGATCTAAACTAATAAACATGATGAATAAAATTTAAAAAAAAAAAACTAAGCTTTAAAATGCTATTAAATACTAAAAGATGGTTAAGTTACCTAATCAGTTTTTCACAAGGATTAAAAAAAAATTAGCATTAGGTATAAAATATTAGAACTTTGTGTAGGCAAAGCTTGATTTATAGAAACAAGGTCCAGACCAAACTTATTTGCAGAGGAGGGGGGGGGGGCTAACCGACTTCACGGTATACATTTTTATTAAATTAAGTCCACAGATATATTTTAAATCAACCTAGCCCTAAAACTTTTTTCGAATACCATGTTTATAAATAAATACATCATCCACATTTGTATCATTTTGTATCATGTAAATATGTGTATAATATCGTTAATAGTATTGTAAGAAGCTATTTTGTATACTAAAAAAAATATGAACATTCTCTTATAGTTCATAACTAGAGAGTGGATCTTTAGGTTTTTACATATTTTTATTGGCTTTATGCAGCTTTACGAGGATGAAAAATGTGGACTATTTATCCATCATAGAGTTTGTAGGAAAAAATTTATTTTGCATATTTCAGCATATTTTGGACATCATAGAATATTTAGCCAATTTGTTATATTTTAGAATATATTCAACCATTGTTCATAAAAAAGCATACTTTATTAATTTCTCGAATCTAGAAATATAATTTTAGATTCTGAGCGGAGCGAAGAAGCTATTGTTTTTACAATGGTGTTAATTTTTTTTTATTTATATTTTTATATCCTGTATACAAAATTTCTTCCAGAAGGAGTGTTTCGATTTCAACATATAGTACCTTATCTTTTAGCAAATTGGATCAAGATGGTACTTTAGAGAGGTCATTTTTCGATTTTCTCAAAAGTTATTTAATGCCACGGGAAAAATCACCGAAAAATTACGAAAAAACGCTAAAAATGGGATTTTAATTTCTAACGCTTTGTTTATCACCATAGAAACGAATAAAAAATTATAATATTTTAATATTAATTCAACTTACATGATAAAATATCCAGACTGACAAACCGTCTCCGCTCAGAATCGTTTTTCTTATACAATGATATTATATCATTGAATTCAAATCTAATACAACCATTATACATTGACCCACTTGTAATCTACTGTACAGCGGAGCGACATCCACTTACCTGCTTTTATTATATTTATATTCCTATGTATTCTTATTCCTGCTATCCATTTTTTCCATTTAAATAATTTATCTTTTACCAAAGAATGGTGCATACAAGTTGTTCATTGTTTTTATTTAACTATTTTGTTTTTTATGAATAATTTTATTATATTTATATTCTTATTAATAAACTGTTTTAATTTTTTATATTTAAATAATAATTTACCTGTTACCAAAGGAATGGCCCATAACAGTTATTTATTGTTTTCATTGAACTATTTAAGAAATAAAAATCATGTTATCTGCATATTTACAAGTTAAAAGAATATTTAGAGATTATTTTAGGGTTTTTTTAGAGAATATTAGCATCATATTTTAAGGTTTTAAGAACCTAAAAATTCGCTTTTTACTCATAACAAATCATAAGTAATGTACAGCTAATCAAAAATTATTAAAAGTTAAGTTTAATTGCCAAAAACAAAATGTATCATCAAGTAAAATAATTTAAAATAATTATGTTCATTTTAAAGTTATCATAATTTTTACTAAAAATGTTCATTCTACCTATATCTAACATTTTGTTTTTGTTAACACTGTTATACTGACTTGTTTTTGTTATTCTTTTGGAAAAATCTTCAATTGAATTCTTTGAATTACCTAATATTACTGAGTTATACTATTTTCAATAGTCATTTATAATGTATCGTCCAATCTTTTTAGTGTTATCTTTCCAAAGCATGTTCTCTTATCCTTTTTGTAGCAATAAAATGTCTTTCACTTGTACAATCATATTATATAGGTACCCAAGTTATAAGTATATTTGAGTTTGAACTTCAGGGTGAGATATGTATGATAAATGTTAATTTAGAACAAATATTGTAATTATATACTTGGATTAAAATACTCTATAGTAAGTTCCGGGCTGGTAAAACTGATTGTAAAAAAAAGGTTACGTTAGTTTTTGAATTAATAGTGAGAGGGAGCAGCAACACAAAAATCTGTTTGGATTAAATGTTTAAATCTTGAGTGCGTTGTTGTGATAATATCACAATTATGTATTAGTTATTAGTTTTCACTTTTTTAATCTCATTTTAATTTTTAAGTTAGGTAATAGTAAGTTTTAAATTGCAAAATTTTGCATCAGAACTTCCTTTAAAATGAAAATATAAAAAAACTTACATAATGCCCTAGCAAATATTCTTACCTTCAATATTAGGTCAATCACTCTGATATTAAAAATAACACGGGTTAAATGGATGGTATGTTTTGGTATGATATGTGTTTATACTGAGACAATTCATGTGGATATCACGTCATTATAACTGATCAAAGAAACTATCCAATATTCTGAAAATAAATGTAAACTCTACAATTCCTTATTATTTTAATATCTAATAATTGATGATTTATGAAACAAACTACCATAAAAAAAAAATCATAAAAAGGAGGAAATTGGGTATATGTTAGGTGTCAAATTTACCCCTAAGTAAACCAATGCAATTTATGTGTTAGATTTAAATTCGATGATAAATCATTACATACAAAAAAATTATTCTGAGCAAAGTCTTAACAGCTTACATTACTAAGTATATTTCGTGATATGTTTTTTGAGATATATTTTACTATTAGTATTATGGTAGGACAATATTACTGTTGATAGGGTTGTAGGGTTGATTTAATTATATCTGAAAACAGCATTTATTAACATAAATATATTTTGGCTGGGCTATAAATTTTTTTCTGCCTAATTTTCATAACACTTATAATTTTATAAAATGTATTATTGTTACCATAGTGACCCTCTCCTGAAAACATATTTATGATCCATAGTTTTTCCTTGCTGACAAAATACATCAAGTAGCATGCATGTTACATATTTTATTAGTAATACTTAATTATTATAATAGTAACTATATTGGACCTGGTGTGGCTCGGTGGTTGTGCTCAGTCACTAACGTGTTCTAAGGCTGGGCAAATTAAGAGAATGTCAGCGAACTATTCGTTTTCTCTCTCTGGCCCACGCGCAACATAGACAAAACGCATTTACGCAAAATCATTTTTTCTATGCGTTTAAGTAATCTTAGAGTAAGGTCACCTATTACAAAAAACGATAGAGAATAATATTTTTGAGGGAATGACTTGTCTATTTTATATTTTAATATTATTTTACCTC
>NC_042495.1:71708480-71721460 GCF_005508785.2 Acyrthosiphon pisum | reverse complement strand
CACATAGAAAAAATGATTTTGCGTAAATGCATTTTGTCTATGTTGCGTGTGAGCCATAGAGAGAAAACAAATAGTGCGCTGACAGCTTCTTAATGATTTTGTTTAGCTCAGTTAAGACTTAAGTTAAGTTAATATGCAACAATAACAAAAAGTTAAAAGTTAATTTAACTATAGGTTACCTAACTCAGTTAAGTTAAAAGTTAATACACACTTTTTGTTAACTTTTTGTGAAGTTAAAAACAAGTTAATTTGTTTAAACAACGCTAGCGTACTTGATTTTTTTTCAAAAATAAATTATAAATTATAGATGTTTATACTTTAAACAGTATTTCGATATAAGTTAGATTCGAATGATATACATTTTTAACTTTAAACAATTCACGGTAAATATTTTTTGACATGAAAAAGAAATAGACTGAAATAATGTAATATAATAAAATTAATTGGTTAATTTCATGTTAATTAAAAAAGAAATGTAGTAAGCTAACAGTTAAGTTAATGAAAAGCCAAAAGTAACTAGTTAAGTTAAAAAGTTAAAATAAAATTAACTTTAACTTTTTAACTCGTTAATGTCTAGCCTTGGTTTTTAGTGACAAATCCTGGCCCCATATACACGTGTTCCTCAACCAATTATAATCCCCCAACAAAATGCTAATGGCCATAGTCATAAGCGTGCGCAGAATTTCTGGCAGGCTAGTCATACATAAATACATTCACACACACACATATCACGTATGTATATAATATTCATATTCACACCTAAGTTACAAAAACTAATTTGGACGGGGTAACCTCATTTAACTACATTTACCGTGGTAAAAAAATATTTTATGATTGACTATCAATTATAATAATAATAATCTCGATAATAATATTGAATATTGAGGGGGGCCGGGGAGAGTTTGCAGAGTAGTCAAGTGCCTACCATGACTACCCTGTGCGCACGCTTATGGCCATAGTTCCCAATGTTTAAAATAATGGTTAGATTAAGACATAAGTTCAAGGTATAAATAAGCAATAGCTCAAAAGAAAATTAATATTTTAAAAATATCATTGTGTAGGTGTATAGTAAAATGTAATAATTTATGTAACTGTTTCAAGTCTCCACAAATAATATTTTTAAATTACATCAAAATAATTTAAGTAGTTATTCTTTGTTTAAGTATCTAATTTTGTCTAAATTTGAACTAAAACTGTCTATATTAAAATATGTGATTAAAATTATGTTTCTTGAGGTTTTAATAAAACAGACAGTTAATAAAATATTTATGAAGGGCCTTAAATAAAATTTTCAAGCCTTAGCTATAAAATTAAATATGGACAATTTATAAATTTCCAACAACAAAATATTTGAAAATTGTTGTGATTTTAACGCATTTTGCCGTCAAGATTTTTCAAAATATTATCTTCAAATGATTTAAAAAAAAAAATTTGTATAATATGTACCTATATATAATATTTGAAATGGCCATAGTAAAAACTTATGAGGAAAACCTTGTATTCAATTGTCAAACTTTTTTACCAAGGGAGAATTGTTTTATCAATATTTGTAAAATGTTATTAACAAAGAAATGGAAAATGTAAATTGTCTATAAATAGCTGACAAAGAGATAAAATATTTTGAAAATTATACCATGTACATAAAATGATAATATAACATTTGGTGGACATTTCAAGTATCTACATTCTACGGTTATTTGTTTTTGGATTACAACAGAATATGAAATTCAATTTTTCAGAAACTTGATTTGCGTAAAAATCCCTGTTTTTTCGTAATTTATTTTATGTTTTCCATTTTATAAGAAAATTACTTAGAATTTTTTACTATTGACTTCTTTTCTCTTCCTTAAGTACCGACTCAATTGAATTTCCTATCAGGAAGATATTGAAGCTGAACATTAAAGCATTTTTTCTGCTAAAAAGATTCACAATAAAAACCACATATTGTACAATCAATACATACATCTAGTAAACACCAAACATATATAATATTATATATTGTATATAGTATATATATGTATATTTTTTTATACATTTCCAGTTTGTTTTTTTAAACTAAAAAATGTAGGAATGTAGAAAGTAACAAATCTACAAAATCAAAATAGATATTAGTTCTATGGATTCTTTCATTATTTACTTTAGTAACCACTGTCACATGATTGCATGAACACATGTCTCTGGAATGTAAGATCCAATAAAAAGGTGTAAGTGACCTTGTCCCAATCCTCTTAAATGATGTCCGACTGTGAGACCTTTCGAACGTAAAAATAATTTGAACGAATCACAATCTTAAAAATATTCATCTTAATCCTTATATCAATAAAGTTATCAATAAATAATTAATTCAATAAAATAAATATTCAGTAAGTTTTCAATTTATCTCCATTTATATAAGGTATTAGTTATTACCTAATATCAATATTTTATTTTTGTAATTTCACTGCATTCCAGTAAATTCAAAACACGATATTTGTATACTTACTATACTATATTATATATACTTTTTTTTTTTATGTAAAATATTTCGTTATACCTTATGAAAATTTCATCATAATTTGTCAAAATACCAACTTGATACCTAGTTATTGTAGTTTACATAAAAGCATTACAAATTCTGAAAAATGTAAATGGTAAACCCCGTTAAGACCAAACAGGTTTAATGATTTTATTGTAAGAAGAGAGATAAAACATTTTATAATAGTTCCGGTTTTTTTATGTATATTGAGGAACCCCGGTAAGGTAATTATGTTCAATGTTCCCATGAATTTTTACTTTGTAGAAGTATGTATATTATCTTTGTTGGTCTTATGATTGATCGAGTAAGAAGGATAGACGAAACCGGTCCGTGTAATTGCAAAAGTATAGACACGTTTTTCGAGTTTAATTACATTTGATTATAAAAATATATCGTCCGTGTGTATGAAATTGGGTATTTTGGTACGTTCGTGTTTAATGTTTGGCTTTTAGTTCTGGATTAGAACTGCTTATTAGTTATTATTGCGCGACATATTATGCGGACATGATATGGTAAAAAATTGTACTGATTTAAATTGAAATTACATTTTCTAGATCAAGTAGGGGACAAACCCAATATTATCGTGCTACTTTCACTAGGCATCATTAATATTCTTGGTTAACCCGATGAACAAACCCTAGATGCTAAAATAAGGCCAATTTAAATTCTCTCGTAAAATTTAAATTTAAATTTTAAAGATTGCTGTGATAGATAATCTCATTCAGTAATTTCGACACGAGTACGTTAGATGGTTTGAAACACCATATGATATCGGTTGCAATCACATGTATTAATTGTTTGTATTTAATCCATTTAGTTTTAGACTTATTGGTTAATACCAACCTATTATTATAGTTATTATTATTACTATAGTCTATAATGATTTTTTTAAACTCTCCTATACTTATTATTATCCCTATATTTCCAGCGTTACATAGAATCAGTTCACGTTGATAGACGTAAACAGCATTTTGTTCCATAGGCATGCTTAAATCTGATACTATGTGAACAGGTGAACTTCTATAAATAAATGGAAATAACTGTCTATAATAATTCGCTTTAAATTGACAGTGCCTGAATGCCCCATTTGCCTAATGTGGGCAACACAACTTCCTCTTTCATAAGACACCATTGGAATTATTACTGATATTACAGTAATGCCACATCTTAGAAGATTTTTAGAGTAGTGCTTTATAGGAAATAATAGACGATTGCTGCAATAACAGTAAAATTGATCGATTGTCCGTGAACGTGTTAAATTAAAAAATACATTTTATTTTGATAAAAAATATTACACATTGGTAATATTTTACTTTATAAAAATTAAAAATGATATTTGCTTCTTTGATCTCGTATACATTTTTGACTCTTGAAAAATACAATCGTACATATTATTCACGTTTCTAAGCATCAAGTGTCAAGCCGTGGTCACATAAGAGAGTTATGTGCCATAGCTATCATGAAAATGTGCGATAGTTATTGTGACGAGTGTCATATTTGTTCACACGAGCGAAGTTCAATGGGGATAGTTAACAATTGTGAAATGATAAATTCCCAAAAAAATACGTAAACCCAACGTTTAATTATACCTACTACGATACCATAAGTGTTTTATAAACATTGACGGAACTTTTATTTTGTTTTCATGGCAGCACCTGATTCCATTTTTATCATCCGTTATTCTTTCGATTTGATATTTTCATGATTAAGTCTAACGAAATTTTTTTTATTGTGTCAAATGTTAATCATGGTGCCTCTTTAATCGAACTACGCATTTTAGTACTCAAAACGCATTATAAACACGGGAAAGTGCTTGTTCACGCTTGTCATCGCAGCCAGGGTGCGCAAATGCCCGATATTGTGTTTGAAACTTAAATCGGAATATATATACTATGTACAAGATATTAACATATATACATAGTTTTGTAAAAAAACTTCTTTTATAAAGTTACATCTAAAAAAATTCCATCCATGTATATGAAACACTGAATAAAGATAAAACTGTGTACGCTCAAATGCACAATGATATATATATATATGATATTTATAGTATATAAGTTATTAGGTATGAATATTTAAAAAAAAAAGGCAATGGGGATCTATCCTCCCCCTCCCATCATTTGACCACCACTGCTTTCGTGAAATCAACTATCATGCATGATGCATGCATGTTAGTTCCCAGACAGCAATTTTTTGTTTAATAATATTATTATAACATTATAATAACAAATAATATTAGTATAACGTTATTATAATACTTATATTATAATAAAATCATTACAAAATGCTGTCTGGGTTTAGTTTATTTTGTAACCAACAATCACAGTTTAAATTTCGAAAAGAAGGTTACTTATCCCCTGGAAGCTTGTCTTGAGCCAAAGAAATAAACATTGAAATCTCAATTGAAATTGAATTAATAATATATCATTTTTGTTTACTTTAGATTGGTGACATTACCTATACTTTTTGATATACATTTATTCCAATTTAATACATTTTTTGTTTTAGGAAGCATCATTAAGAGCACTTAACATATCTGGAGGACGATTTGAAGGGGCTCTAGATTTTTTAGCTAAACAACAGCAATGTGATCTGTCTAACGGATGCAGCAAATCTTCATCAGGTAATAATATCATTATTTTTTTTTATTAATATAATAAATAATATCATAATTTATAAATTTCAATCTCTAGTCTTATTTATATTATTATTTTGCAGGATTATGTAATAGTAATAAATTGATCAGAAAATCAAGTTTAGAAAGAAGTGGAATTGGACCAAGGAGTAGTCCTGGCCAAGACAGTGGTGCAGGAAGCTCAAGATCAGATAGTCCAAGACAACCTGATCTAGTCATTCATTCTCACCCACCCTTATCGCGCCAATATTCTCCTTCTGCGTATTCAGAAACTCCTCCACCACCTCCGCCTAGGAACAATAGTACACCACCGCCTCCTCATGTACCGACACACATGCAACAATTGCTTAAGCGCATGTCACCAGCCCCTGCTGTTCCTTCACGACCACCTGCACCTACACCAGGAACTTCAAGTAGTTCCAATCAAAGAGGTAGTTCACCGATGGTAGTTCAAAATGGTCCTCAAGCACAGCAACAATTATCTCAACAGATGCAAGTCTTAAGTATGACTGCTGCTGAACCACCCCCACCTTATCCAATAGTTGGAGTTCCACTACCACCACCCTCATACGCTGTATCAATTCAAGAATACCGGAAATCGCCTTCTTCTGGAGTGTTTTCAAATGCAGGGTCATCTAGTCCTGTATCTGGATCAACAAATGGAAGTATGTCATCCTTAACTCGACCTACACCTTTGCTAGCTTGGGGAGCTAGACAAACTAAAACTCAATCACCAATTATAATGCAATCTGTACGAAGTACTTTAGTCCAAAAACCTGTACTTCAAACTGCTGTTGCGCCACAAGCTCCAGCACCTACTTCTCCCTCCCCAGTTCCACCACCATCTTATGCATCATCTATTCAACAAAAACAACAAGCTCAAAAAGCAGTTCAACAACCTCAACAAGCGTCATTGTCTTCGCCCTCATCAGTTGTACCAACAACTGAACCTCCTAGCTATGCAAGTACTATGCAAGCGCTGGCAGCCCAACGAGTAATTACTAATCCATTGCCACCACCACCATATGCTGAAGATCATCAACATAGGAAACCTACTCCTCCATTACCACCTATTCCATCATCATCTGTGGCTAAAAAGAAAATGAAGAGCTGCATTAACTATCATCATCCTTTTCATAATAATAATAATAATAATAATAATGGCATTACTAATGGTCATGACGAAGAAGATGATAATCAGTCGAAAATTGATCACCAGTCCCCTATTCCAGAGCGCAAACATATTAGTAAAGAGAAAGAAGAAGAAAGACGGGAGTGTAAAGTAAAAAATTATTCTCCTCAAGCATTTAAATTCTTCATGGAACAACATGTAGAAAATGTTATCAAGTCACATAAACAAAGAGTGTTTAGACGTGTTCAGCTCGAGACAGAAATGGCTAAAATAGGTTTGAGTGATGAAGCTCAGTGTCAAATGAGAAAAATGTTATCACAAAAAGAATCAAATTACATACGTCTTAAACGAGCAAAAATGGACAAATCAATGTTTATAAAAATCAAACCGATTGGAGTTGGTGCTTTTGGTGAGGTTACATTAGTTAGGAAAATAGATACAAACCATTTATATGCCATGAAAACATTGAAAAAAGCACATGTACTTAAGCGTAATCAAGTTGCCCATGTAAAAGCTGAAAGGGATATACTTGCTGAAGCTGATAATGAGTGGGTTGTTAAACTATATTATTCGTTTCAAGATAAAGATCACTTATACTTTGTTATGGATTATATACCTGGTGGAGATTTAATGTCATTGTTAATCAAACTGGGAATATTTGAAGAACATTTGGCTAGGTGAGTTGTTTCATTTTAATCTTGATTTTAATTGACAATGATTAATTTATACTTATTAACTAAATAATGATATTTGTTTATAGGTTTTACATTGCTGAATTGACTTGTGCTGTAGAGAGTGTGCATAAAATGGGTTTTATCCATCGAGACATCAAGCCAGATAATATATTGATTGATAGAGATGGTCACATTAAACTCACCGACTTTGGATTGTGTACTGGGTTCAGATGGACTCATAATTCAAAATATTACCAAGATGGTAAATATTTAAAGAATTTAAATAGTAAAGTTCTAATCAGTCATGACTATTTTAGGTGAGCACTGTAGACAAGACTCAATGGGTGGTGGTGAAGAGTGGGGTGTAAATGGTGCAGAGTGTAGATGTCACCAGTTAAAACCTTTAGAGAGGCGACGTCGGCGAGAACATCAAAGGTGTGAGGCTCATTCTTTGGTGGGAACACCAAACTATATTGCCCCTGAAGTATTGCTTCGAACCGGTTACACACAATTATGTGATTGGTGGAGTGTAGGAGTCATTCTTTATGAGATGTTGGTTGGATCGCCTCCATTTCTTGCCAACACCCCCTCAGAGACTCAATACAAGGTACATAAACCATTGTTTATAAACTATAAAGTAATATTTTGCAATTATTTTAATTAATTTTTTGCAGGTTATACATTGGGAAAATACTCTTCAAATACCAGCATCTGCTAACCTATCACCGGAAGGTGCTGATCTTATACTAAAGTTGTGCACTTGCAAAGAAAACCGCTTGGGTAAGAATGCTGATGAAGTCAAAATTCATCCATTCTTCCAAGATATAGATTTTGAAAGAGGAATGAGACGTCTTAATCCTCCACATGTACCACGCATACAATTTTCAACTGACACATCTAACTTTGATCCAATTGATCCAGAACGTCTTCAGAACTCAGATTCTTCTGATCCGGATAATAGGAGTTCTGATTCGGATGGTAATCGTCCATTCCATGGATTCTTTGAGTTCACCTTCAGGCGTTTTTTTGATGATGGCGGTGGTCCATCATTCCCTACCAGAATTAGTCTGGATGATAATGATGGCCAAGGCGCTGTTTATGTTTGAGCTTAGAAAATTCTGTGATGGTTGAACTTTTGGTATATGTGGGGACATAAATGAATGCTCAATTAAAGCCATTTTTAATAGTTTGAATAAAGCATTCATAGTGTGTAAGTAAAGAAGTTAAAAACCTATAAAAATGTCAAATATTAATTAAAATGTTTTTAATCATGATGAAAACTAGAATAAGGTGATAAATAAAAAAAAAATTAAGAATAAAATAATGTTCATTAAAATAAGATATGCCACATAATGTACTGAGTATAGCTTGTTTTCAGCTTTTCTATTGCAACACAATTATTTGTGACAAAAAGCTCAGTTTGAGGTGTTATGCCTCTCTTAGAACATAAGCTTTATTTAGTTACCAAAATTGTCTTTGTATTTTAATATTTTAGTTCCCTGTTCTTCATGAATTAATACCCCTTCCCAAATTTTAACACACTCTTTTCCTGTTGTATTTATTTCTTATAAAATTAAATTATTTTTAAGTTCGTTTTAGGATTTAATGTGTTTCATCATTCATCTTATTATAATTATCTTTTAAATGTTTTTTTTTACTTAAGAAAAATGAACCAATTATGGGCTGTGCAAAATGACAGGGATTAACTTACTGAGCTTAAAAAACGAATTTAACATATTTATTTAAATTTATATATTATACAAACAAAATTATCATCTTTCTATGCAGTTACCAAAATTTAATTTAAAAAAAATAATAATCATAACTAATTTTTTTGTAATTTTAAATAATTTAAGATACCTGCTCTCTTTACTTCTCTCTGATTATTATTAATACTACTACTATTATAATAATTATTATTATTATTATTATTATTATTATTATTATTATTATTATTTTTGTTTGTTTGTTTTAATGATCTAGTTGAATTTGCTCATTTCAATAATGTTTCGGCGTCATTTTAGTTGACTTGTCTGTGATAAACGATTATTTAGAGAAAATAAAATCTAAAAACAATTCGGCCAAAATGACGCCAGGCTTGTTTATTACAGATCTGCTTAGTGTTTTTTTATTATTTATAAGTAATATTGCATTCATATTGTATTATATTACTCATGTGTATTGTACAAGTTGATTTAATGTCATACTTTTGTCACAGTGTATATTTGTATTATTATTATTTTTTTTTTTTAGGAAAAGTGATATGTAAACATAAATGTAATGTATATTTTTTTATTACAAAAAGTCAATAACATATTTTTATTGAATTTTTACCGATCCATTTTTATTCTCATTTGCCTTTTTTACCACCTTTCTTTTTCTTCTTCTTTTGCGCCTGTGGCCATGGAAAACCTCGGCACTTCAGCAGATCTTGTACATTGTGACACGTATGGTAAGCATTATCCATAGCACATTCATTGAACACATCCACCAAGTTCCTCGACTTTTTACCCTCCTTCCGTGTCTTTATTGTTGTCGGTGTTTGCTTCTTTGTTTTTTTGTCATCTTTAGAATTTATCTCTTTTTTCTTTTCGCTTCCTTGTTTACTCATTTTTTCCTGAAATTTGCTAAATAGCCTAAATTTAACATTTAGAGTGTAAAAATTAAAATTAAATTATTAAAATATTGATATTAGTTGAGCTTTTAGTTGGTTGTTATCCTGTGTACAATTATTGATCTAACTCTAGCACTAGTTCCATAGAAACTGTATTGTGGGTGGTTCTTAAGACATCATGAACACTAAGTTGATAAAGAGAGTATACAAACATATTTTGATATTTATAATCAAAATATTTATAATTTATAATCAAAAACTATAAAAAATATATTAATACAGTTTTTTATTATAGACATTTCAAGTAATTTAGTTGAAATAGATATTTAAATGAATAATAGCGAATTAATACGTCAATTATCATAGACTAAAATCTTTATAACTCCTGCATCGATATGAATATATAATAATATAATATTACTGCGTAGGTACCTCGTACCTACGTTCGGATTTCTCTAATATTACAAATTACCGTTTCTATTTTATCTTAGTATAATAATGCCGCAGACAGCTAAATATTATTTTCGTAGTGTGCTGTTGTATTATTTTGTATTGACAATATTATTATGGTATATTTAATAAATAGCTTTATTCTACCCACTAATCAAGATATTATTACCTAGGTATAATTGGACTAATCATATGTATTTCAACGAGTAAGAACGATGGTGCAAAAATAAATTTTTGCAAATAATTATTTTGGATGTTATAGTCTTCCAAAGTTTGGAATTATACATACATGCACGGCACATCATATACTTAAATGCGCGCGAAGGACACCGAGTTTGGCGAACGGAGCCGCGGTAGATGAAGGGATGAGCCTCTTACTTGTTATTTAATTGTTAGCACTGTTTTTTACTTGAAACCTAATTAAAATCATTTGAACGCCCCTGAGTATTGGAATACAATATCACAGACAGTTGATATTTTCGGTTAGATAATTACCTATTTACAATTTACCTCATTTACCGCGTTTATATGCAGCAGTTAATTCGCATTGATTTAATGGGCATTAGGGAGCGAGTTTATATGCACCTAAAATATCAAGATTAGAGGTCGGGTAAAATTTTAAGTTAATGCGAATGTTTTTAGTCCATGTTTTATACTTTGTATTCCATGACCAAAACAATTTTAAATTTTCTTTTTAAATTCCCGCGAAAAAATTAATTCGCATTAAAGGGTTTGCATGCATTTCTTAATCCCGGAGTAAGAGTTAATTCGATTTGACGAATCGAATTAAATTATAAATGGGCATTAGTTTAATGCGAATTAAAAATGCGTTTATATGCACCCAACTCCCGGATTAACTCAATGCGCATTAACAGCTGCATATAAACGTGGTAATTTAATAAAACTACGAGTATAAGCTTAATTATGTTATTATTCATTACTCAGATAGTATTTATACTTACCTGTATAATGTACATTTTTAATTAGCCTTCGATTTATATTTGCATATTTTGTTATTATATCCTTCCTTATGTTTCTAATCATACTATTCATTCAGATTTAAAAATACATCTAGTGCAAGATGAAAAATTTTCTTTTTAAATCTAAGATTTAAAAATGTAATACATGATTCCTCATAAGTTTGTCTAACTTTTTCAAAAAAAAAAATATATTTACAAGCAAGTCATAATACATTTTTATGAGCGTTTGGAATTCATATTTTTACAATATTTGATATTCACTCGATTTCTCATGTAACGATTTTCTTATTTTGTTGTAAATACCATCCATTATACATATCATTGAATTCAAATTTAATACCGTCCATTATACAATGACCCACTTGTAACCTACTGTACAGCAAAGCGACATCCACTTGCCCCACCTTTTTTTTTCGACTGTCGCTTTTCCGAATAGTGTCGTTTTCATATTTGTGGCACCAAAATAGTAGCTTATCATTCATTATGAAGTAAATCTCTATTGCCAAATATACTGCAGTAGACTGGACATCCGAATAATCAATTCATCCATAGAGAGGTTGTTTTTTTATTTATTTTTAATGCATGATTATGCGGCATGAGTTAATTAATTAGTATATAAATTTACATTTTTTTAGTTTATATTATCATATAATATGAAAACGCTTTCAATAATTATTATGATAGGTAGAATAAGAAAATTAGTGAAAATAGATGAATAAAAAATTGGGTGACGAAAATATTATGGGGTAAACGGCCAATGGATTTTCGGAGGAATTGAGCGGGGATTTGGGCGATGTTTCCTCATTCCCGTTGAGTTCCGTGACGAGGTAACATTGTTGAAAATTATTAAAGATTGAATTTTGCTGTGCACGACTATAATAGTATAATCAGCAATTGCTGAAAGGTATACCTAATTAAGTTAAAAATAAAAAATGTTAGGTGTATGATTGCTTAGAAGAGGAATAGGATTTTTCCATTTGAGTGTGATTCACTCCAGTCAATTTCTGAATCCAGAAGCATGGTGCTCATACCAATAATGTCGAGGGCATGTGGCGGCAAGCAAAAGCGTCTGTGACATTACTGCCGAAAAAAATGTATGCCAAATTCATGTTTATTAAATATAGTCGAACATTTTTCAATAATTGGACACGCTGACGCATTTTTTTTAATACGCCGGTGACAATCATAATAATATGAGCCGCTGTTGTTGAATGATTTCAAAAAACGAAGAAACCGGTAGTTCCGATTCTAGTACAATTAGTGAACAAGATTATTTATAAACATTTGTGAATAATAATAGTATTTTAATTTTTAAGTTGTATTATGTAATTAATTAATTAAATTAATAAAAACGATAAAAATTACATGCACTTCAATGTCATAATTTCAAAACTAATGGCTTATTCAAATTTATATTATCAGTGTAAGTATTAAAATGTTGATTTACCTAGTCTCCAACAAAAAAAATTGAAAAATTCATTATAGACTTGCGCGTGGTAATACAGTTGTAAGTACAGCATTCCGCGCGTGCGTTAAAACGTAAAATTGCAAACTTTGGAAGGCTATAACCAAACTAATGATTTCTTCAAATTTATTTTTGCACCATCGTTCTTAACTAGTTGAAATACATGTTTCAAAAAATCATGTGAGAGCTAAATTGCAATTTTTCCTACTTCCAGTTATGTTGAGTTATTTATAGTTTATATATTTAATTGGTAATTACCTGTAAAATGACCTGTCCCCCCGACTAGAAAAAAAACGCTTGCCAAGTCAGGGATCGGCATGTAAACTTACTTGATTACTTACTTTTTTTTTACAAATTTATTAACTGATATCACACCCAAGTGGTAAATAATTTGAATCCAGAAAAATGTTGGTGTGAACAGCCCCACAAAAAATCATTTTAATTTTCATTTAGTGAGATAGATCTCCAAAATCAGAGAACAAATTTCTTTGTTTGGGGTCTTGTTAGATTCACAT
>NC_042495.1:71691510-71707923 GCF_005508785.2 Acyrthosiphon pisum | reverse complement strand
CTTCTCCTAGTCAATGTGAATCTAACAAGACCCCAAACAACAAAATCCGTTCTCCAGTTTTGGAAATCTACCTCGCTAAATGAAAATCTAGCAAAAAATGACTTTTTATCTGCAAAACAATTAAATAATTAAAAAAAAAAAATTTTAATTCCACATTTAGTATCTACTTGATAATCTCTTTTTAATGAGTTAGCAACTAACTTTCTAGCTATCATAGCTTAGGACAAAAGTTAAAAAATAGAAATGTTGGGACTGTTCACAACGACGTTTTTATGGATTCAAGTGGTTATACCGCTTGGGTGTGATATCAAATCTCTCTCATTAATATTTTCTATTAAAACTAGCTAAATTACCCTCCTACTCATCATTACCGAGTCACATATTTATTATTTTTCTATTTAACACAAATTTTTGAATTTTTAAAAATTCAGACTTTTTTAATTTCAATTAGGTACCATACTCGATTAAAATTTAAAAATCAAGAAAGTAAAAAAAAATCGACATCCGATTTTGATATTTCGGAAACCGCTGAAAAGGTTGACCGGCATTGCCAACAGATCAATTGAGGGACATTGTCTGTTCAGTGGGTACGGTCGCACTGGTGTCGCTGGCCTTGTGATAAAAATAATCTGACGAAATCAATTTTCTCTTTTGTTCCCTCTAATATAAGTTAAAACGTCTCTCTCAATTCTGTTCACGGTGCCGTTAAGTTTCACGTTCGATTAATAAGTTCGTCGCCGAATCTCGATTAGAATAATGTGGACGTCATTCAAACCAGAAAGTTTTTTCGATCGGTAGAACACTAGAACTGGTGGAAGGCATCGAATACCTTCACCCCTATACTTCAACTTACGCGACATGTCGTCAAACAAAATCCTATGTGATAGTCAATTGTGATAAATACCTAATATCTATAAGTTAGTTTATTTAATTATTTACGATATATATTTATTTTGTTAATATAGAATATGTATTAGTATATATTATGTAAATAAATAAACATATTCCGTTATTTAAGTGTTTGAAGAGTTTAATTTAATTTGGTTGATACACTGTATAGTTAATTTTATTGTATTTCTTTTTTTCTTTATTATACAAATATAATATACAATTTCTTGAACCGTGAGTGTGTATTAAAAGTTTGACTGTATAGCGGTGTGACAATGAACGTTCTTGGCTCTAGAACAGCAACAACAGTCAATCGCGTACCTGATATGGGACAACCAACCAAGCCGCTGACCAACAGTCCACCTGTAACAAAATCTATGTTTCAACATGTAAAAATAGAACATTTGGTGGCTGGATTTTCAGGCGGAGTCGCATCAACACTCATACTTCATCCCCTAGATTTATTGAAAATTCGATTTGCTGGTGAGTTATTAATGTGATTTCTATCTCCCTTTAATTTACATTTTAATATAATATAATTATATGTCTTACAGTCAATGATGGAAGAAATGCAATACCAAGTTATGCTGGACTGGGAAATGCTGTCACTACAATATTTAGACAAGAAGGAATTAAAGGACTTTATAAAGGAGTTACTCCAAATGTTTGGGGATCAGGAAGTGCATGGGGTTTTTATTTCCTATTGTAAGAAAATCTAGTATTACCAAATAAAATAATTAATATAACTAAAAGCTTACAATTTATATTTATAGTTATAATTCAATTAAAGCTTGGATTCAAGGTGACAACACTAAAAAACCTTTGGGTCCAGCATTACATATGACTGCAGCAGCAGAAGCAGGCATACTCACATTAATGATAACCAATCCAGTGTGGGTAGTCAAGACTCGTTTGTGTTTGCAGTTCGATAAACCCATTGATCCGAGCAAGTCGTACAGTGGAATGTGGGATGCATTTCGCAAGATATATGGTGCTGAGGGTGTACGAGGCCTGTACAAGGTATTTTACAATACCTGACAGTTTGATGAATGAAATAAAAAATATTTACTGTGTGGGCTAGATTTATATAATTTGTTCTTTGTTTATTTAATTTAAACTAAAGATAAATACATTAGATGAATTTTAATATTAAAAGTCTGAAGTAAATTAAAGAGCAAAGAAAATATATTTCACAAAATATGAAAACTATGAAAACTGAAAAGTTATTTAATCAGTTATTTAAAAAATTGAAGCTTAATTGTATAACACATACTCGCTGTTTATTTAAATTTCTATACATGTATATTTTAAACTTTAAAAGTACATTTTAACTTATAATCTAATTACCACACGCTTTGATAGATGACGGGTATATTCATTTTGTATTTGTTTAAGTAGAAAGAACAGATGGGTATAATAGATACCCTTTCCCAAAAATAAAAGTAGTTGGTCATGTACGTTATTGTAGGGCTTTGTTCCTGGCATGTTTGGCGTATCTCATGGTGCCTTGCAGTTCATGACTTACGAGGAGATGAAAACTTTTTATAATGAATACAGAAGATTACCAATTGATGCTAAACTGGTGAGTTATAATTTCAAGGTGATTGATTCAAGAGGACGTAGCACTCGCATGTGTTGTCTTCGTCTTACAAGTGCAGTACATAGCAAATTGTACGCTCAGCTGATCACGTTTAGCTGTTAGTATCAAAATTTGTGAATTGACCTATTATAAAATTTAAAGGTAAGATTATTATTTAAGCAATGTCTTAAGCTTTTTATTGTATTAATTTTTATCGAGTTATGAGTATTTTATACTCAATACTTCAATACTCGTAATGCGTTTAAATATTAAAATATAATAAAAAGCTCTGAAGACATTGCTTAGATAATAATCTTACCTTTAAATTTTATTAAGATGTCAATTCACTCATTTTTATACTAAAGGAGCTAAACGTGATCAGCTCAGTGTGCAATATGCTATATTCCGACTTGTAAGACAGAGACAACACATGCGAGTGCCATGTCCTCTCAACGTAAGACACTTGAATTATGAGTGTTTTTGTTACATCAATCACCCTGTATATTGAAATTGTAAATATTAATTACTAATCACATTTAATTATTTACTACAGGAAACATCTGAATACATTGTATTTGCTGCGTTTTCAAAATTAATAGCAGCTGGTTTGACATATCCGTATCAAGTAATTCGTGCAAGACTGCAAGATCAACACCGTGAATACAGAGGCACTTGGCATTGTATAACCCAAACATGGAGGTACGAAGGTGCTGGTGGATTCTATAAGGGATTATCGCCATATTTATTACATGTGCTTCCAAATATTTGTCTTGTGTTGTTGATATATGAGAAATTTACAAACAATTAATATTCTATTACTTCAATATGAGTTTAAACATAAACGAAACCTATCAGTCCTTTGTTAGTTTTTTGATTCCAAGTATTTTTATTTTATTTATAATTAGTATTACTAAAATGTTTTATTCTTTATGTTAAAAATAAAATTATCTGTCCCTAATATTTATATATTGATATAAATATAAATATGTATATATTATACACATCAGTTGTACAATATTCAAAGTTAAAATTTCCCTTAAATACAAGAGTTAATGACAACTGAATAAGTTAATAAAAATAAAAATTATCAGTCTACATTTATTTGATTTTTTTTTCATATAACATGATTATTGCCTTTTGACAAATACTTGCCCCATTCAAAATTATTTCTCTTGTAGACGGAATTATACTATGACAATACTCCTCTTAGTTGTATGTGTATTTTTAGAAATAATGTAATATAATATGTTATATTTCTTTGTTTTCAATTCTTTTATTTCTTAACAGTTAATTCTAGTTATTTTACAACTGGTATTTTGTTTTGTTTTTAATATATTATACAATTTAATTGGATGTGATGAAGTAAAATCATTTTAATTTTATACCGTATTATGATTAAGTAATAATTTCCGAAAGTTATTTTTTAACATTTGTTCTGTCGTCGCGATACACTGATAATTGCAGTTAAAATAAACCAAGTTAAAATATTTTTATTGTTTCTATTGATTTGGTTTACGTTCAAGAAATATTTTGTATAAATATATTCTTTTATATCATGTTCATTGTTACTAAACATGTAAAATATAAATATAGATCACGTGATTAATACATTTGTAGTTTGTTTTAACATGTCATTTAACAGTGTGTTGCGGTGCTGCCAGTAGCATAACAAATCAATTGGTAAGATATTTTTAATTACATATTAAATGTATTGATTTCAATAATTTTATTTTAATTCAGGTATGAAAGAACACGAGGATTTTATAAAGGAATTGGGCCAAATCTATTGAGAGTTGTACCGGCAACCATCATCACATTTCTAGTCTATGAAAACTTATCTTCATATTTAATTAAGTTGAATACTATACCTTAATAGTTAGATTTTAGAATATTCATTAGTTATTCCCATAGATGTTGTGATATTTTTTTTTTTATGAACCTTATTAATGATACAAAATAACGTATACAAGACTAAGAGTTGGTAATTAGTAGTTATTGCCTACTATTGTACTTAATAATGTTTATTCGAATTATTTGTTTGAGTAAATGTGGTAAAATTATAATATTGAAGCAGATTGAATTTATTTATTTTATATCAAATAACTGAGAAATAAATTCTTGATGAAATATTACATTAAACTAGTGCTTCTCAACCTTTTTTTTTTATTACAACACCCTAATTAAGATCCATATAATGGCAACACATTTAAAACAATTAATGGATTTTTTAAATGTAATAATTAAAATATGTAATATAATTTTATGCAGTATAAACCTATATGTAAATTGTGAATGAGAATATCTTCACAATTATTATTTTTATCTGTGGGTTTACTATCACGTCACAACGTCATAATAATGTAATATGACATATATTTATACTTTAAACACGTACCTACAATATAAATGAACAATTTTTTTGTTCGCGACATGATGGTTGAGAATCACTGCATTAGACTATTCAAAGTGAAAATATTGAAATATACTTTTGGTCACAAATATGTTTTAGAGTTAATATTAATGCATTGTAAAAATAGTATAAATGATTACTAAAAAGTTTTATTATATACATTTTTATAATATTGTATAATATAATGTGTAATGTAGTTTATTTAATGCATTAATTCTACTTATGATTACATTATGTTAAGTTTCGTAGTTGTATAACAGAAGTGCATTGAAATTTGTTATTACCAAGCAAACAAGTAATTAAGAATGTATGTATTTTAGAAAAGGTATGATTATTGTTTCTTGTTTTATTAAAATGAGTACTATGAGTTAATAGTTTTATAACCTAGGTGACTGATATTTCTGTTCTCTTTTAAGTATGAAGACTAAAATAAGTTTTTTTTTTACACAAGGAGATCAAACTCGTACGGCCGGCCGCCTGCATGAAAAAACGTACCGAAATGAGTCGCACGATTAAACTGCCAAAAGCTGCGTTGCGTACGCTACGGTTGCTACTTTAACCCGCGTAGTGTAGAAATGATTTATGTTTTTGGAAAATATATGCATTATTTTGAACCCTGGCCCTTCTTAGATTTTATAGCTTGTTCCATTAGGCATTTATACTCGTGCATATGTTTATATTTCGTAAATATTTTATTATTATTGTGTACCTAAATGTAAATAATTAAATTTTACAATCCGTTAATAATATATTTAGTTATTTTATACCTATATATCCGTGTTCACTGCATGACAAATTAGATAGGTATCATCACAGTATTTTGGTACGCATCCTCCGTTCTTAATATCGCCCTTATCGTAGTTCTCCACTTCTTATTAGCTGTCAATCACGTACATACATATATAACATAGAACAAAATCAACCAATGGGAAGTTGAGAACTACGATATTGGCCGGAGGTGAAGGAGATGCGTATCTACTGCGCAAAACTAGTACAGCTGTGATGATACCTATCTAATTTGTAATGGTTAACAGTAGTCAGTAAGTCTGAGCACGGTAGGCACCAGTGGCGCCCAAGATATATTTTTCAGGTGTAGCAAGAAATAATTTTACCTACCCACCCACCCCCTCAAAACTTAAAATTATATTATTTTATATATTTTATCATATTTTGGATGATAATATTAGGAAATATTAAGTTATAAAATAATGAACATATTTCAAATTAACTATTTTATGTTATTATACCCACTCACCTAGTGGGTGTAACTAGGTGGACCTAGGTGGACTGCTACACCTAGTAATAGGGTTGGGCGCCACTGGTAGGTACTATTGGATGAATTGCGGAATAAAAATCCTCTGACGAACGAACCCGGAGATAAAATCCCCAGACTACTCACAACCACATGCAAATGGTTGAACAAATATTTTTTAAACGTTAATTAGTATCTATAATTACCACATTATTAATATTTGATTACAAATACGTTATACGTATAATTATACTATATTATATCATTCAAAAAATTAATATATATAAATATATAATACCTACTATAAAATATAAATGATTTTCTACAGTTTTAAACTACAATATTATAATTTGCAAATTTTTGTCGTTAGGTTGTATTACACATAATATATTATCGTAATCTAAAACAAAATATTATTTATATTATTATAATATTATCATTAATATTCTATTAGATAAATTTGTTTGAAAGATATAAAATGGTACCTATAATATGATATACGTATTTGTAGTTAAATATTAATAATGTGGTAATTATGGATACTAATTAACGTTTAAAAAATATTTGTTCAACCATTTGCATATTGTTGTGAGTAATTTTGTAGTCTGTACATTTTTTTTCCTATAGGTATTTTTATTCCGATTACCCTATTCGATACACCATACACATATCTTTTCTTGAACGAACGTTTTATACCAATATGTATCATCGTTACACTCATATTTGTTTCTTAAGAAAGTTGAATGTTTATTTATTTTATTTTATTTTATTATATTTTATTATTTATACGGGCATTGGCCCTTTTTACATTACAATATATATTTTTACATCAGACATTTTACAATAAGATAAAAGTAACTATATCTATACAATTTACATTAATATATAATAAATATTTCTGATAACAATAATAGCTTATGTTGAGTAAATATTTTACAAATTTAGCAAATCGTCGAAGGAAGGCTCTGCATTGGCAGACGACATTAGGCGTCTTAAAGGCATATTAGCCATATAGTTGGTGGTGGCGTGTGGGACATAGAAGAAAGCCTTTGAACGGGATGGAACTTTAATGGAAAATTGAGAGAGAAGGACTGGAGAATCTATATTATTGTTTAAAAGATCCGCAAGGAATTTAAACCTGCAACATGGCGACGTTCGGCCAAGGGGGCCATGTCTAGATGAACAGCAATCGGTGTATAGTCGTGAGGTGCACAAGGTATCTTAAGTATATGACTAGCATAGCATAGGAACCGGCGTTGAACATGCTCAATTTGCCTTGCATTATCCGCAGTATGTGGGTCCCAAAGTACGGTCCCATATTCTAAAATGGGACGCACAAGAGCGCAGAAAAGTATTTTTAATGATGATACAAGCCGAAAGTCCTTTATTAATCGGATGACAAGACCAAGAGTTTTTAAAGCTTTACAACATACGTATTCGTTGTGGGCAGTATTGGGTCCAGATTGCAGCTTAGCTTGAAGCCAAGATCCATGACATAGTCCATAGTACGAGAAACAGCTGCATTATTGATGAAGTATGGGGACATTATTGGAGAACGGGATCTAGTGAAGGTCATAATTTTGCATTTATCAAGATTAAGTGATAAACCTAAAGTGTTGAACCAATTTGAGAACCGATTTAGGTCTGACTGAAGTTTTGTGCAATCATCTGGCGTGGTTACGCGCATATATAACTTGATGTCATCAGCAAAACATAGAAATTGACAGTGATGTAGCACACGATGGAGGTTGTTAATAAATAATGAAAACAATATTGGCGACAGATGACTCCCTTGAGGGACACCAGACGAAGCTAAGAACAAATTAGACTTAACATCAAAGACTTTAACACATTGATACCTGTTACTAAGAAAGGATCTAAACCAAGACAGAAGGGGTTCGCCAAAACCTGATTCTTTGAGAATATGTATAAGCAAATTATGATTGACTGAATAGAATGCTTTTTGGAAATCAATGTAGATTACATCTACTTGAGTTCGGTGTTGAAAAGAGGCGTAGACATAGTTATTGAATACAAGATTGCATGTGGTGGTAGAATTTGGGCGAAAGCCATGCTGTTCTTCGGCTAAAATAGAATTAACGGTCGGTTGAATTGCGTTTAAGACTAGGTGTTCAAATATTTTTGAGATATGCGATTGGATGGAGATAGGTCGATAATTGGAAACAATGGAGGGGCTACTAGATTTGGGAATAGGAAATAGGAATAGGAATTACAGAACTGAATTTGAACATGGAAGGAAAAGTGCCTTCATCAAGTGACCTTCTAAATAGAAGCCATAGTGGATAAGCAATAATTGTTCTTAGTTCAAATAAAAAATGACCTGAGAGGCCATCCGGGCCAATGAACCATACATTTTCCAACGAGGATAGGCCATGGAATTCATCTTCAGCGCTGAAAAAAGCATTATTGGGCAGATCAAAGGCAGGAACATCAATTTGTTTGGCATCAAAATCAACTCGTTTAGTAGAGTAGACTGAGAAAAAGTAGGCAGAGAAGAGATTCGCAGCCTCTTGTTCATTACTAGAAGTGAATTCGTTGTATGACATTTCCTTGGGAATACAATTTTGTGTGTAGTTGTTTCTAACAAATTTCCAAAAATCATTAGGCTTTGTCCTAAGGGCTGTTTCAGTACGGTGTATAAAGTCGCGGTAACATCTTTTTGTTTCATATTTAAGTTTAGCACGGAGTAAAGAGAATTCTCTATAATCATTAACACTTAGAGAAGATTTATAATTAATATGAGCCTTTTTTTTCAAAGACAATATACTTTTTAGATTTTTGGTATACCAGGGTGGGAATGTTGATTCATTAAAAGAGACTAGGGAGATGTGATTAAGGATTGATTTATGCAATGCATCGTATAACACATTAACCGCTGAATTCAGGTCGTATTGAGAAAAAGTTGAAGACCAGTTAAATGAAGACATAAAGGAACGGATATTCCCATAATCGCCTTTGCGAAAATTGTAGAATTTGTGGCTCTGCTTACAGCTTGGTACCGGGAGACCAAATGGAAGTAAAATATTTAAAGCTGGGTGGTATTTGTCAATAGGAACTAGCGGGTCAAGCGACTTTTCAACGGTTAGAGCTTTATCATTGCAAAAAACTAGGTCTAGAATCGAATTGGTTGAATTATAAATATTATTTTTTTGAAAGAATCCATTTGTTGTAAATGATTCGGGAATACAAGGGGCACGAGCAGGAGAGGAATAAGAGTAAATAATACCATAATCATCATTATCCCATACTGTTTCAGGAATATTATAATCCCCACAAATAATAAATTTGTCATTAGGATAAGTATTAAGCAAATATTCAATGGAAGATACGTGCGATTCATAAATTAAAGGAGAAGAGAGCGGGGGAATATAGACACCACCAACGATGAAACTGTAAGAACCAATAGTAAAACGGACAAAAACATGTTCAACGTTTAATTGAGTAACTTTAATATTGCATGCAGGGTAATCTTTACGAATGCCAATGAGTTTATGGAATGTAGGTATACATGCACATTGCACATATTGTATAAATGCGTAGTCGTACATGCTATAAAATCTAAGAAAAGTCATGGTTCAAAAAAATGCATTTATTTTCCAAAAAAACATGAATAATCTCTCTACAACGATACTACGCAGTAAGCGGGTTAATTGTTAGAGTAGCAATACCCTATAATACTGCTGTACGGGTACCTACGTAGCGCAGCCTGTGAACGTTTAATCGTGGGACTTATTTCGGGACATTATCAGAACTCAGAAGCGGAGTTTGGTCTTATTATTCTAGTTTTCACGATAAAAAGAAATATAGTAATGTGATAAATGATAATGTTTCCCAAAAATATGATTCCACTCAGCTCTCTTCTTGTTTAAGGCAAGATTATGCGTCCTCTTTGATTTCAGTCTCTAAAGCCTGGGGGCAAGACATTTATTAACGTGATGTTCAATATAAATTAGTTTTTATTTGTCTTTAAATAATGAAATGAATAATGAAAACTTGTAGGTACCTAACTATACAAAACGTTTCGTCGTTAGTTCGGAGTTGCGAAAATATTAGCCATGGCTAATGTGCACGAGCCCACGAACCAAGGAATATAGATAATGATAACGTATATAGGGTTCACAAAATGTAAAAAAAATGATTATTTTGTTTCAATTTATTCAATCTTTCAGTTATGCTCAAAAATGTTGTTGGTTTAAAAAATCAAGGTTAAATAATTCAGTAGAATCACATCCATGATACTGACGTTTAACTGCAATACGTATATATAGTCGTATATAGGTACCTATATTTATATAGTTTCTACAATGACTAGGTACGCTTACACAATTGTATTTTATAATAACGATTTTATGAATCATGTAAATTGAACAAAATTCTTAAAAGACTAAATTTTAACATTTATACTCAGGGACGCCCGCAGTCCGCGTAGAATTAGCTCACTATAGGTGCAAAATGATTTATCATCATGAATTGAGAAATCGCGTCCCCATAAACATTTTTATTTTATAGGTAACCTTTTAAAAAAATATTTGTATCTTGTAGGTACCTAGTTTATTTACAATTAATGTGCATAACGGACAACGGTCAACGGCTCTTAATATATTGGTCCAAGGTTATAATATTTCTATTATGTTATTATAGAAATTAAAATTACGTAGATACATTCCCTAGCAATATTATTATACCTATTCAAGGAATTTGACCTGAATTTGATAGAACATATTGTATATCAGATATGTTTAAGGCAGGTAAACATTAAAACATATAGGTATACCTACTGATAAATTTAAGTAAATTGTTTTGATCGTGAAGATCAGCGTAACATAAAATATTTTAATTTATTACAGATATAAGTACGATGTAGTCATGTAGATATTACCAGCTATGGCATATACCTACTTAGATGTATTATTATCGAATGCGTAAAGACATGTCATACGCGTGGATGTAAATCAATTTTATTTTGATGATGAAACATTGGAAATGAAACAAAATAGACTTTAAACCTTTAAATGCAATAATACTGAATAATTCATTGTTCGAATTATGTAAATAATTGGAAAATCCATTTCGTTATTCGTAGGTATATAAAACAAACCAATGTATAGATATAAAAATTGAATATTTTACTAGCCATAAATTGTCTGAAGAAAACAAATTGTATTGTACCTATCTGTAACCTCATCGTTTTTATTAGAATACGCTTATTTTTCTGATCTAAATAAAATAAACATGTTTTATTCATCATACCGCGTAATAAATATTATAATGTCTCTATTTTTTTTTTTTTTACAAAAATAATAATATGATAAAACATATTACATATTTATGCTATAGTTTTACTTTTATCTAATATAAGGGAATTTTGAGAAGGTATCAAAATGTAGTTATATATATACATACATATGGAATAGCCGAATAGCTGGTATACCTATCTTTTTTATTAAATATTCAAGAGATTTGATCATAATTATTCATAATACGTTTTGAACAACTACAAAAAAAACGTGACATACCTGTGTTATTTAATTATTATTAATAAACCTATAAATTGCAATTTTTTTTAATACGAATACTATAATTAATAGTGCCTATGATATAATATATTATACTATGTATTAAATATTATTTTATTATATAATTGTAACAACATAAATACCTAGATGCCTATACCACTCTATTCTTCCCTATTAGCTATTCCCTACACATAATTACATTTAGCCTGTAGGTAGGTACCTACTTATTAACTAACTACACAGACTTTTATAGTCTATACTGATCTTCAGTATAAAATGTCCAAATTATATATTATACCGATTTGGATTTTTTTTTATAATTTTAAAAGTTTACCGCTGAAATGTGTATATGTACTTACTTAATTAGCATAGATTTTTTGGTTGTTTTTTTTTTTAAAGTATTTTTAGGGAGGATTATTCAGCTTTTCCAGTTCTCTCAGTCTCCTTAGTACCAAATCTTGACTCCAACTTCTTTGCCCTAAAACGTAAATAATTACCGCTCCCAGTTATTTTTTAATGATTATAATTATTGCATAACACCGTATTAAATGTATAAACTGGGTACATGCGGTATTAAGGTATCATAATATTTATTTAATAATTAATATGCAGACATGCAGGTCAATCGTCATTCAAATAGTGTTTCGCAAAATGATGATGGCTAATTTCAGACGTTAGATACACCTAAATTATTACACTTAATATATAAAATACAGTGCCTACGTCCTATATCAATGTATGCTACATAATACGCTCTCTTTATTTGTACCTAATTTACTAATTATCCTATAACGACTTGAGTTATTTTGTTGTAAATCAAAATAATAATAATAATGATATATGTAGCCCGTAAGTAGGTATCTATAGGTAGGTAGGTTGTAGGTACTTGAAACCTTTTGCACCTACGGGATCTACGTATATTATTATAGGTATTATTTATTACAGAAGCACATACTGGATATTTTTCGGAATGGGTCGTGTAACATGTTGGTTGATAATAATTTTCCAGAAATTACATACTATTGATATTATGGCGATTTTCCAATTGACTAACTTTTTCACCGGCAATCAGAGTTAACCTCACTCTATTTGAATTATAATATAAATAAATACCTACATAAACCTGTAAACTGTAAACTCAGAAGGCATAATAAGTATAACAGGTACTAGGTAGGTAAGTGGGCAAGTAGGTATACCTACCACTCAGTTGTATACACCTAGGTAATTGGTATCGTCATGTCGAGTGTATAATATATGTATAGACGTATACTCATTGACGAAGTCACTGTATTACTGTACCTAATGGATATTGGATGTGTTAAATTCAATCAATAATCATTGCATACGAAAACCGAATCTGAGCGGAGAAGGAGTCCATCAACCAATATTACCTACACACCTATATATGTTTTATTATATATAGGTAATAAAATATCTTTAGAAATTTAGGTACAAGCGTGCCCGTGGAATACAATTCCACTATTGGTGCAAGCAGGGGCGGATCTTCGATATTTTGATAGGGGGACACATAAATTGTATAATTTTAAATTTAATTGATAATACATAGGTTATTCAATGGCCAAAATAGTTTATATTTTGGTTTAGTTATTTTTACATAGGTACCTATTAAATATCTCCATATGACCATATTCTCATACAATATTACATCACATTAACAGTTTATTTGATCCAGAAATATTTTATAAATTTTATCATATACCATATTATGCATACCTAATGCATGGTATTAAATTTCATACAATTAACAAAATTCCATGGGGCAATGGCTCCTTTAGCCACCCTCCCCTCACCAAGCAGATGCCCTTGAAACAATAGGCTGACAAGACCGTCTCTGTTCAGAATTGTTTTTTATTGTATGAAATGGTTGAAGATTTGAATGATTTTTCATTGAATTCAAATTGAACACATATATTACATTGACCTACTATACCTATATGATGAGATACATAATATGGCACCTACAACTATAAAGCAGAGTGACTTTCCCGGTTTTATTTATTTTATGTTTATCTATTTTAAATGTTGTGTCTGTCATCACATTTTGAGCAGACACTTCACTCTAACCGTAAACGATGAAGAAAACTTGAAACTTTTGTACTTAATAATGTTTATTTGAATTATTTGTTTGAGTAAAAAATAAAATTATAATATTTAAGCAGTTCATTGAATTTTTTTATTTTATATCAAATAACAGATAAATAAATTCTTGATGAAATATTGCATTAAACTACTGCTTCTCAACCTTTTTTTAGAAAAAAAATATTATTTAAATTATAACAACACCCTAATTAAGATCCATATAATGGCAACACACTTAAACAATTAATGGATTTTTTTAAATGTAATAATTAAAATATGTAATATAATTTTATGCAGTTTAAACCTATATGTAAATTGTGAATGAGAATATCTTCACAATTATTATTTTTATCTGTGGGTTTACTATCACGTCAGAACGTCATAATAATATAATATGACATATATTTACACTTCACTCTAACCGTAAACGATGAAGAAAACTTGAATATGTAATACAATGTTTTTCATAAGATGTTTCTACAAAAGTTAAAAATATATATATTTACCATAGCGATATTTCCATCGAACGAGTTTAGTTGGGAATTTTGTTGTAATTTAATATCAATATTATTAACAATTCTAGATAACTGAAACGCTTCATTATTAAATGTATTATTATTTTTTCAAAGTATAGTTTTAAAATATTTTTGCAAGTTGCATATAAAATGTATTAATTTAATGGTCTATGAACCAATAAAAATTCATTAGCCACTATCATGTTAAACTCAGCAGTGGACTGATTTTGCTATTTATACGAAGAACATATTCATATTATTCTATATTAAGTATATGGTACATCTTATTCACACGTTAATGTACCTACGTCCTATTCACCTTAGCTAGCCATGGGCGTAACTAAGATTTAATAGTTAAAGAACCAAAGTTCAAAATACACATGTGGCAACCTCCCACAGTGGCGTATTTACGGGGGGGGATATGGGGGATAGATCCCCCCTTGACCTTTTTCTTTTGTATAATTAAGTTTACTTATTTTCTGTATTTCTCAATATGATACTACTTTTAAGTTTTAAGTAGGTACCTATATCTGTTTTTTAAATGTTCTAGCCGTGGTAATTTGTCCGCTTTGATGTAGGTACTATACGCCACTAGTCGTTCGTGGCATAAATATCGGAAAATAAAAACATATATCTTTATGGTGGTATGGTATACTATATTTTTGAATTCTCTGCGAATTATTTTTCATGCATGAGTGTTTATAATAATCCCGATAAATAGTCGGTAAATAAAACAAAATTACCATGAATACTGTAGATTTACCATAGGGTATGGGTTTATTTTTAGTGACTGAAAACATTGTATTCACCTCTGGGTTACATGCTTTAGATGTTTGTGATAAAGAGGTTTATCCAAATATTCATGAACTCTTGAAAATATTTTGTACTTTGCCTGTATCAACTGCTATACAACTGAACGATGTTTTTCAAGTTTTTATTAAGTAATACTTAATAAATAGTATGACAAAAGTAAATATTTTATCAATTTTCCTATCTAATATTGAATAATAACTATAAATTAAATAGTAATTATTATATACTTTGTTTATTATAACCTAATTAGACACTTAGGGCCCGTTTTACAATCATAGTTTAAATTTTACCAGTCGAATTCTGCGGTTTAACATTAGTTTAACTATTGTAATACGGACCCTTATAAGAGGACGCTACACCCGCGTGTGTTGTTTCTGTCTAACACACGTACGACATAGGAAATTGTCGTTCACTATTCTCAATAGTGAGCTGTTAGTTTTGATACTAGAGTGAATCGACCTATTATCAAACTTTTAGGTTAGAACATTATTTGGGTCTTAGAGTGGGCGGTTTTTCGATATTTTTATTTTCGAGAAAAATAAGGGTACCTATGTGAAATATCAAAAATTAAAAATGCTTTTATCTCGCTTGAAAATTAAAATATTAAAAAATCGCCCACGCCAAGACCCAGAAAATGTTCTTAACTAAAAGTTTGATAATATGTAATTTCACCCTATCGCCATCAAAACCAACAGCACACTATTGAGAATAGTGAACGACAATTTGCTATGTCGTGCTTGTGTAAGACGGAGACAACACATACGGGTGTAGCGTCCTCTTAATTTATTGGTTTTATTTGCATGTCACCGGTCAATACAATAATCATGCCAGATAAGCTTATCGATGAACTGAGCATCCAAAAAAATAGAAAACAGGATTTTGTATTATTACTATTATTTTTGTTTATCATATTAAACACGGGATTGTCGTTAGTATGAATTTATAATAAATGCATTTAGGTACTATCAGGCATGGAAAATGTTTTTAATTTTTTCGTTTTCGTTTTTGTTTAACGTTTTTAAACGTTTTTGATTATTACGTTTATGATTAATGTTTTTAAAAACGTTATTTTTCTTTATTGTTTTTGATTAACGTTTTTAAAAACGTTATTTTCCAATTGTTTCCAAATAACGTTTTTTTTTTGAAAAAATTATGTTTTACATATTATATTAAAATAATCTAAAAGGAAATTTATATTCTATTTGGTTAGTTTTTTTCTATAAACTGTTTTTTTATCTAATTTATTTTTAAAGTTCAAGATATCAAATAAATAAACGAGTTCTTATTATTTTGGAAATTTATAAAATTTAGAATGTAGA
>NC_042495.1:71690485-71691460 GCF_005508785.2 Acyrthosiphon pisum | reverse complement strand
GATTTCTTTGCTCGTAACCATTTCTATGTCTGGGTTAGATTGAGAATCTGTCCTATGCATGATTGTCAGGTTGGAATCCTGCCTGTTGTGGTATTAGCTTTTCATCCACAAATGGGATTAGTCTATTGAGTAGAACTATTTCGAAAATTTTGTACATATGACACAGTAATGGAATAGGTCTAAAATGCTTTGGGTCTGTAAGGGTTTTTCCCGATTTTGGGAGTGTGATTATTTTGTTTTTCCTCCAAATCTTAGGTATTTTTTGTGTTATTCGAATATTGTTGAAGAGGTTAAGTATCCATGTTTTTGTTATTTGTCCAAAATGACGAATTTCTTCTGTGAAAATATCATCCAGACCTACTGCTTTATGATCTTTCATTTTTCCTATAGCGTTTTCTAGTTCTTCTTTGGTAATTGAAGTGCTAAGATCTTCTCTTTCATTTTTTCCTATCCCTCTGAATTTTATATTCATCTCGTTTCACGTCTGTTTTATCTGTCTTCCCATTTTCTACCAGTTGACTAGCAATTTGATCAGCTGTTATTTTTGATGGCGTTTTAGTCTGGATAGGGTCGTTATTAAGTCGTTTAATCATGTTCCATGCTTTCCTGCTACTGTGTTTCATATCTGCTTCTTTAATCATGTCCCTCCGTTTATTTCTTTTCACATCTGAGATAGCCCTAGATAACAATTCTCCTTCTCTAATAGTTGCACTGTCAAAAGGGTTATTCTCGTAGAGTTTTTCATATTTTCTTAGTTGTTTTTCCAGTTCCGGTGTTAAGCCTGGTACATGATATTCTTTTCAACCTCTTGGGATATGTTTTCTTGCAGACGTTTTTACATGTTTTATAAGGAGTTCATAATTTTCTGGCTTTGGATCAATACTGAATATTTTTTCGTCTAGAGTCTTTGCGAAATCTTTCCAGTTTGCCTTTTGAAAATTAAACCTTCGTCTGAAAGGTATCTTTTTTTGGATG
>NC_042495.1:71689366-71690385 GCF_005508785.2 Acyrthosiphon pisum | reverse complement strand
AATTGTACAGTCGTTTTTCCTATTTTAATGTACTTTAAGGATTCATTCATTTGTACCTATCTTAAATTTAATATACTTTATCCGTCATAGAAATATCAAATTTAACGATTAATTTAAATATTTAGTTCCTAAGATAAAAAGATATATGCCATTTATAAATTTACTAAATGTACCTATGATAAGTGAATTAATTTTTTTATTAGTATATATACTATTTTTTTAATCAATATTTAAGATATAATATTATAATGATATATTATCTGAATATTATAGTTAAGTGCAGGTACCTAAGCGTATAAAAGTATAACGTAAAATGTACGCAATATATTACCTACTAAAAAACTAATACTTAGATATTAAGGTAATATTAGTTTTGGTTATTGTTATAAATTATTTACTGTATTATAAATATTTTATGAAGTATCTTATAATGTAATAAATACAAATCGTATAATGTACCCGCGGATATTAAATATATTACAGTTGCATTTACATTTTACGTGTATATTTACGCGATCCTTCAGAGTTGAAGGTTCAGATAATAATAAACATCGCTCTCGTATAAACACAATCGTCGGCCGGCCGCCGGCTACTAGTAGTGGGCGTGGCTTAAATGTCGCGCGCTTGCGGATCGCGAAAACACCTAAAAGCGCGTTCTATCGGCCGTTGCATACGTTTTACTTTCAGTGTGGCGTCCTCTTAAGCCGCCTGTAGTCGACACAGAGACGAAAAGTTCCGTCTTTTTCTTTGCCAATACTACTGGTGCGGCCCACGGAGAGGTGCTAGGTTCTACGAGTCCCTGGAGTTCCATATCGCGTACCATATCGTCGATAGCCGTTTGTTTCTGCTGCGGATATAGGTATGGTTTGAGCGCGATTGGGGACGGGTCTTTAAGCAAAATTTCCTGTTCAATTAATTTGGTACGTCCTACTTTTTCGCTGAATACTACCGCGTATTTATTTAAAATCTTGGTTAGTTTCGCGCGAGTTTCGGGGTCGTTTCCAAATTTTAATTGTGAC
>NC_042495.1:71679961-71689316 GCF_005508785.2 Acyrthosiphon pisum | reverse complement strand
CACCCCCCTATTACCCACTCTAAAAATCATATAAAAATATATTGTATATTTTTGTTACAACTTATAAAATATAATAACAAACTCAAAAGTAACTAAATAAAAACAATTCATTTTAACTACCTATTTATTTAAATAGTTCCATAATTTATCATAGGTTTGTTCTTTATTATCTTAAATAATAATATTTTAAAGGTAATTGATTAAATAATAATACAAAATATATAAATAATTATTAAATCTATGGTAAGAAAAATTATGATTTGATCACGTGCATTTTGATAAAAATGCAGAATGATGCAGCGTCCCGTGCGTGCCTCTTCAAAATGAGAGTAGGGGTACGCTAAAATTTCTGACAAATTAGTTGGGGTACTCCGTCCCCCTGCGTCCCCCCCCAAGTCGAGCACTGGGAAACACTCAAGCATTATAGATAATGTGTAGAAATCCGTAAAAATATTATGTAGGTTAGGTTTATTTCACGTTCAAAGTTTCAAATGAAAACTATTAATTGATGAGTAACATGACCTTCTAAGTTCAAGTAATGTTTATATACATCGATATATTAGTGTATATGATTCAGACAAAACTCCTCATTAATTACATTAATTATAATTATCCATTGACCTTTAACTAGACTTCGTATCTATGTTTGACGATGAATATTTTTGATTATCATTTTCATGACCAACTAATTAAGTTGTAAATACTTCCATTGAACGATTTTTTGATTACTCTGCATATCATAAAGACTATTATTATCACAATATTAGTTTGTATTTATTAAAAACTTTAACTGTACAATAAAATTACGAGTTGAATATAATGTTATATTATAATAAATATTACATATTCTCATACCTCCTATATTATAATGTTTGTCATGTCAATAAAAAGACGTTAGTAGTTTAAAAACTGTTTTAATACTTAATAGTTACAGTAATAATTATATTTAAACAAAATATATTGTTGTCGAATCAGTATTAATAAATATTGATACGCATAGCTATAAAAAAACATTTACTAAAAAGTAGAAAAACATAATCTCCACCTACCAATTATACGTTTAAAAACGACGTAACTTGTAGCTTAAGGCGTAGAACCTTTAGATTTTCATTTATCAAGACATTTTGTTGCAATTGCAAAGGTATTTTCAGGAATAAATCAATTTATATAATTTTTTATTTGGTAAGTCGTCATTTTTAGTATACAAATTACAAATTTGTAAATACTTGTGAATAATATTGACTTATAATTTTAGATCTGAACGGAGAGAATTTTTTTTGATATGTTTTTGAATGATAAGTAGTCGAAATAATGATTAAATGTTCAACTTAAGTAACTTTTGTTGGTGGGGAATTGAATCTGGTTGATGCATTTGAGAGGTCAACATTGACAATTCCCGGTAGTTTTCGAAAACGTGGAGAAAAACTACAAAAATTAAGAAAAAACAGGAATTTTTACAAAAAAATCAATTCACGTTAATAGGTCTCATATTATATAAATTACTATATTCATAATAAAATCATTAATATCATCAAATATACACTTAATGATATCATAGGCTGACTGACTGTCTTCGCACAGAATCGTTTTTCTTATACAATGATATTATATTATTGAATTCAAATGTAACACCATCCATTATAGTGACCCACTTGTAACCTACTGTACAGCAAAGTGACACCCACTTGCCCACCTTTTTTTTATATATCTGAGATTTGAATATATTTGAATATAAGATTCCTTATTGTATATTTTTTAACCTACAAAAAAAAAGTTTACCGGTAAGTGAAATTAATTTTTATGATCATTTAAAGTTCAAATTTTTATGACATTGGACATTCACCCTTAAATTAACAATTTATCGTCGAATGATTTTCTTATTTTATTGTAATTAACCGGAGAATAAAAATTATCCAATTTAAAAATATTATTTGTTAAGCTCACTCCTTTGCTCAGAATCGTTCGTGTAGGTCATTGATTTTATATTTAACACATCCATTACAGTGACCCACATAACACTTAATGTACAGCAGAACAGTACTCACTTGCGTCCACATTTTTATAATATAGGTAGTACCTATCCAATCCAAGGTAATATTGTTATATTTCTTAATTTTTTGTTACATTAGTGATTAGTTGTAAGTAGATATTAGGTAATGTTATATTTTATTTATTTAAACTAACAATTTTCGTTTTTAGTAAAATAGTTTTATAATTTATAATAATATACATGACATAGCTGGTACCTATGTACATTATGAACTGTGTATTTATTTTACAAAAATACGTTTTTTGTGTCATTGCCTCTTGGTGTAAAAAATTCCCACTACTTCTCAAAATAATTAGGATAAACTAAAAAGTTAAACAACAATAACATTTTCAAAATATTTAGACTAATTTTAATTTATATTACGATCATTTATCACAGTACGAGTAAATTACTTATTAGTTAATAATAATAATTAAATAATATTACAATAATTATAACCTTTTTAATAAATTATATATTTCTGCCAAAAATTAGTTCAACTTACCGCATACGACATATCTACTTGTAGAAAACTATATTGCTTATAGTAACATAAATAAATTATAAAAAATCCGCACAGAAACAGTCACCCCTTATTTTCTTGCACTAGTTAAGTCTAGTTTACTTAATTATTCATGTGATGGGGTAATTGTAAACTCTCCCAGTTTTGTTACACCACGTATAAAAAAAAATAAAAAAAATAGGTAGGTAGGTACTTCCGCATTTTTCATTTCGCATTGCACAACAAATTATTTAAAAAACGAGCATTTTATTGACCGGATGACGAGGTCAGCCAATGATCATCCGTAATTTTTTCTTTAATACCTATTTAAAATTGTATTCATTAATCATATACTATATTGAATGTACTTTTTTCAGTTATCTTATACCACTATAATTGTAACTTGCAGGGCCTATTTGCCCATTTGTATTTAATAAAAAAATAAAAAATGTATAATATTTTAAGGTTTAACCAAGACGCTACCATATTTATTATAGTATAGTATAGTATAGTATAGTATAGTATATTATAGTATAGTATATTATAGTATAGTCGTTCAGTAAATATTATTTTCTATAGAAACGGATCTGTTTCATTTACCCTATGATATTATTATCAGTTACCACTTATTACTATGGATACAGTATATTATCGATTAAAATATTATGTTCACTCTGGATTCTAGAACTTGACTAAACATAAAAAGTGCTGTAATAAAAAATATTTGTAAAATAATACAAACACCAATCATAAGTAATTATCGGCAAGATGGGAAAAACTGATGAATTGAACGGTTGTTTTCATAATCGTCTCGAGCCTGGGTACGTTACAATTAATATTATATTACATTGTATTATATCTTTGACGTTTTGTATAAATGACTTAAGTCAAAAATTGACATTTTTGTCTTATAGTGTTATTAAAATCAAACATTTTTAAGTAAGTTATATAAAATAAAAATCTGATTATCTTAAGTCGCTTAAAAATAATGAAGAATCGATTTTAAAGTTCTACTTAATAGTTAGCATAAAAGTTGGTACAATGAATATTAAATTACATTAATTATCAGCCCAGACACTATTGTCTACGATTTTGATTGATTTTTCAATGATTGTTTAATCTTCCTGAGAACTAGTCGTTTTTGACCATAGGCGTGTTCAGACTTTGGTGGCCGAGGGGGCACAACAATTTTTTAAATTGTGAGACCTATTTTTATTAGACATGAAAAAACATTCATTTTTTATGTTACAAAATTCACAATGGTAGGAATATTTTTTAATTATGATCAAAAAGTATAACCATTGTCAAAACAATAAAAATATTTTTTTTCCCATCCGTTATACAAGGTAAACAACATACAAATTGTAAAACTATTAACTAATCAGTAATAAATATTTTGAGTTTGTGACAAAATTTAAATTATTTTAACAAGTTGTAAAATATCCAAACACATTTTTGAAATGATAATTGGTAATTATTGGCTATTTTCAGCTGATAAAACCATATTATCACAAGTTAAATAAAATTTCATTTAATCTGTGATATCACAGTGCAAGACCTGGCAAATGGACACAACAGTACCATGTTATGTAGTTATAAAGAATTGATGAACATAATATAATCACTAATTAATAAATGCTGAACTAAAAATGTACAATTAATCAAAATCTATAGGTACTGCAGGGTACATACCGCACGCACAGCACCGCACTAAAATGTATTAAATACATAATATATGTTAAATCAAGTTATAGAGCACCATAATTATACAATTTTAATTAGAGTAAGATTTTTTAAATGTAAATGCTAGCATATAATAAAACAATCGCTATGCTACATTATATAATATATAATATATAATGTATTTTGCACTAAATGAAACTATGATATTTCGTTTTTATTTTAAGTAATAAAAATATGAATAAATAAGAATAAATAAAATTAGATACAAATACAATTTTCAGAATGACAAAAGAAACGATCAAGGAAAGTTGCAAACAAAATAAATTGTACTTAATACCTAGTCACAATGATGTACTGTATCTTCATTTTAGAGGTATGTGAAAAATATGCTTACTGCGTAGATTACGCATAATATTCAAATGCACCATGATAATTATTTGGACAGAAAGTTCTGCCCAGCTCTTTAATTCTACAGATACGTGGCTATTTGTAATTAATATATCTAATGTCATAATGTTATTTCAAGGATTTTCAAAGATTGAAAACTTGGAAGAATATACTGGGCTAAAATGTCTGTGGTTAGAAAACAATTGCTTAACAAACATTTCTGGACTCGACAATCAAACAAAGCTCGTCGGTTTGTACATGCACAACAACGCAATCTCCAAAATCGAAAATCTTGATTTCTTGATCAAACTAAACACGATAAATTTGAGCCATAATTTCGTTAAAATTATTGAAAACTTAGGCAAGTCATGCATCAGGCGAGTTTAATTAAAAAATGATAGTTATTATTTTTTTTTCTTAATGAATTTTAGATCACTTGCAGGACCTAAATTCGTTGATTATATCTCACAACAAGCTTTCTACAGCGAGCGACATTGCTCATTTGGCCAACTGTAAAACCTTGTCTATACTCGATCTTTCATTTAACTACTTAGATGATCCAGAAATCATTGATGTAAGTCGCTATTTAGCAAACTACTAAGTGCCTACTAACTAGCAACTATAACTAATAGACAATAGTGCATAAAATATTCAATGTTTTTTTGTATACCTACTAATTTTATAGGTTTTTACCAACATGGAATCTTTGCGAGTTTTGTCTTTAACTGGAAATAGCGTGATTTCGAAGATAAAAAACTATCGGAAAACATTAACTATAAAATGTGTAAGTTGTAAAGTTATGTTAAATACTAAACAGTATATATTATCGTTTTATTTGTTTGTATAGTAGCTAGTAGATAGTAGCCTCGTTGCTCAACTTATATTATTTTTGTTTTTGTCTTTTACAAAATCAAGTGGAGAATATTATACTCAAGTAGAAAAATAATAAACGTTTTCATACTTTATTTTGTTATTTGATTAACATACTACATTTTATATTTCATTTAAGGAAGACGAATATTGTGTTTATCTTTACAGAAAGAACTTCGTAACCTGGACGAGAGGCCTATATTCAAAAAGGACCGTTTGTGTGCTGAAGCTTGGTGAGAATTAATTATAAATTTCAGTTAAAAACAATACTTAAACCCACTTAAGTACAATAGTGAAATACGTTTTTTTATATATCCAGGAGTACGGGTGGTATCGAAGCGGAACAAGCCATGAGAACCAAATTAAACGAAGTCGAACAAAAAACTATTTCGGATTCCGTAAACGCACTAATGAGTATGCGTCGAAATAGGAATGTACAAATTACTCCGTCAGCCTCCGGGGACAGCGGCCACCGGGAAGGCGTCGACGTGAGAGATTCTACAGACAGTCTGATTGTGTCCAAAGACTATTACGATGAATGCGATTCTTCAGACGACGATTCCACCGACGATGGATCGTCCGTCATAGACGCAAATCTATTGGTACGCGAAATCGACGATAATAACAATGGTGAAAACGACACTACAGCTGCTGACGATTCTGTTGATCAATCGACACGTGATAACGATAAAGGTTTAAGCGACCCCGAGAGTGACATCATAGATTACCCGCGTGATCGAATGCCTGCTGGTGACCGGAGTACCTGCATCACCGCGGTGGACCGCAGCAGCGGAAGCCGAGAAGACATCGATTCAAGCCGCCCCCCGATCATCGCTATCGCAGAAGATGGTGACGAACTTGCAGAAAGATTGGATGATAAATGTGAACACTTTGCCGACAGTAAAACCGACGCGTCTCCGAATAACATCGCGACAAACAATAATGCAAAACCATCTCTCGAACAGCGTACCGGTGACCGTTTATGTTCATACGACTCGGCCGAGCTGACGATTGAACCTATCGAAAATGAATTCGTTTCCGCTGAGATGAATTACGCGAATGACGAATTAAATCCAGATGAAAGCGGAAAACTTGACGACGGGAATAGTAATGAAAACTATAACAATAAGAATGTGGTTAATAATCATCATCGAAATGTCGGCGGTTCAATCGAAATTAACAACACATTAAAGGACAACGATTCTGAAACGTGCAACAATCCCGATTTAAATGAAAGACAAGATGTCGAAGGTTTACCTTTATTACGTTCAGAGCAAATTATTAACACTTCACAAATATTATGCGCAGAAAGGTTATATACTCTTGACATAATTGATCATGATAATACCGGAGAAGAATTAAGTTTAACTGAAACCTGCGAATCTGATCGAAATGAAATTAAAGCAATTCCTATTCAACTTCCATGGCTGTCGCCACCTCAAACAAAAGATGAGTTTTTTATTAAAAAAAGTTCTGAATAAAATCATCATAAAACATAAGCACATTTTTGTAAAGTATACTAAAATAAATAATATTTAATTTATAGCTTTGATTAATTCTATAGTTATTAAATATAATGTTATAAAATTAATATTTGTTTTTTGAAAAATTATAATCAGCTATTGAATATAACGCACCAAAGCAATAGTATACATTTGTTTATTTTCATTCTATATTTATTAATTTTTAAATAAATACCCAAGTTTTTACAAATCAAAATAATTGTATTACTAATTGGATCAGTTTAAATTAAATATTATTATTATACTAGCTACATTACCCGGCATTGCCCGGGAAAAAATTGTGATCGTTCAACTCATTTGGGTGTAACACGCTGCAGTGGAAGCAATGTATTTTTAAATTTAAATCATATTATATTTTAATGTATAGCCATCCTGACCGGGCGTTGTCCGTGAGATCTGCTTGTGATTACGCGAGCAGTATATATTATCAGGTAGGTAATCTAACTGCGGTAGATTGCGGACCCCGTGTGGTTTGTACGTAAGTGTATAATTTAACTCTAAAGTATCAAAGTTATACCAAGTTTGTCGTATTTACTTAATTCAACCTATACGACGCGTTAAATACAATCAATTAATACAAAATCCTAACATAACCTGACCGTACTAAAATCCGATGAATAAAAAAAAACCAAACATCTGTATGCATAGATAAAGAAGAAACATAAAAAAATAAAAAAAAAAATAAAAAATAATGCGAAAAATTGGTCCCCCAAAAACATTGTACGGTTTTGAGACATTTTGTACTAAAATACATAAGCACATAAGTGCCATTGCGCTAACAGGCATTAACAATTATTATTATTAAAACCAATAGCAATCATTTGTTCATTTATAAACAAACATTTCCATCGTAAATCTCTAAGTCTCTGTTATTTGAGCAACTCCCTGGGTTGGACCTTTAATTTACCCTTTTTATTATTAGCCTATCTTCTTCCCAGAGATCTAATCTATCTCTGTACCAAATTTTATCATAATTGGACGGTTTAGGAATGCATCAATGGACAAGAACACACAAATATTCTTTTTTATATATTATATTGATTATTTTTATTTGTATATATTTATAATATACAAAATATTTAGAATGAAAAGTTTTTAAATAATTCTTAATAAATGTTCTTTATTATTTATTTTTGAAGTTTTAAATTTATACGAACTATAATATGTACAATTATATATACCTAATGATTAAAGACCGGATTTTGTATAAAATGAATATCGCTATTTTAACATCATATAAATGCATTAATGAATGTCCATAAATCATTACTTGATTTTTGTTATAAAAATTTTTATAAACTTAATAAATAATTAACACTGCAAAATTAAAATTTAATCTTTTGTATTTTTTTTTTCTTGTCTACTTTAACTTTTTTTAATGCATGTTTGCATGCATATTTTAAATTTAAAATGCACTCAGATACGGTCTTTACTAATTTATGTAAGCAGGAACCTAGTCCAAACATTAAACTCAACAACAATTGTCTTCTATATCGTTGTTGAAGTGTTGAATAGTGCTATATTTTTGATCCATTATTTATAAACTATAATATACGTAATATAGTCTATAAGAAGTAAGTCTTTAGGGTATTTCACTGTCTGTTGTAAAATAGTTATACACCAACACGCCTCGTGGCTCATTACTGTATATAATGAACAATAATTTATTGCTATAGTGATTAAAGGTGGTATAGGTATATAATTTATTGTTATAGACGTTATAGTTTCATGATTTCATCATTAAGAGTTGTTTATTTTAACATTCAATCAACAGAAATATATTTTTCCTTATCGACATTTTCCACGTGTTTGCCCATGAATTGTATATGGAGATTATTTGTCACGTCTTGATCTTTTCTCGCTTTCAATGATATCGTAAATTTCTTCCAATTGTTTCTATAAATTGGGTTTATTAGTTTTATTATTTTACTCTAAAGTCTAAGTATCTAACCTAAACTATAACGTTATATAATATATACAGTGGAATCCGCTTATTGTGGGCACCGGTTAATACGGGCATCCGCTTATTGTGGGCAAACAGGTCTGGTCCCGATACAAATGTATATTAACAATGTTAAATCTAACCGCGTAATATGGGCACTCGATTCGGTTTATGTGGGCAATTTTATTTTATCATAGCGTTAGAATATACACATAATATGTATCTAAAAACGACAAATTTAATCGGATTTCGTCATATCTACGAGATTGTGTATTGTGTTCATCGAAAGTAATAAAAATCATTATGGACGATAAACGGCACGTGTTCTGTAACGCGTCAATGCCCGCATTTCAGTTTAACGTGAATATATGTCTCGAAAAGATCTCTCCCTCAAGGAAAAAATCGCGATTTTAGACAAA
>NC_042495.1:71655308-71679689 GCF_005508785.2 Acyrthosiphon pisum | reverse complement strand
TACTACGTTTGTATACCTTCCACATCATCCCAAATATTAATTTTATTTATTGTATATTATATTATATTTAATTTAATTTATATAGTAATTATTTCACTTTTTTTCGATTACATATATGATAATAAAAATAAAAACTTTTTTGTATAATAATTTTTTTTTTTTTAAACTAATTTCGGTTTTTATGGGCAACCGCTTAATGTGGGCAAACAGAGCTGGTCCCAACGTGCCCACATTAAGCGGAATCCACTGTATACGAACTATGAACATGTATATGTAGAATGCTAGATAATATTGCTATTTGCTAATACTTATTGGCTAGTTATAGTATTGCTTATTTGCTTAATATACTATTACTCACAGCTAATAGGAAAACAATTTTTTTTTGGTTCTCATTGGGCACCTTATTATTTTCATCCTCCAATTGTTTTAAGTACAAATAGATAGGTAATTAATAACTGCAATATTATAGAAATGTTGATACTCTAATACTGCCTATTGATTGCTGACAAAATAATTTTGATAAAATATTCTAAAAATCTATAATATAAACATGAAATTCGATAATATTTCGATACGTATACATAATAATAATATAGGCAAATATACATACACTGCGAATATTAGATGACTTGCAATATATTGCGTATTATATATTATATTTTATACGCAGCACAATAATTATTAATGTTAAGTATTTTATTAGCTATATGTAATTAAAAAAAACCTGATAAGTTTTCAATTAAGGCGATTAATTACATATCCATTTTCCCTATTGTATAATAAATTTTGTATCTACCTTACACGCACTAATGAATACCTACACAAGGATTCGATACAGCCGCGTATAGAAGTGTGCCGATCATCATCATCATCATTATTATTATATCGATTATCGTGTCGGTAAAAATATTAAACGTATAGATAATAATTTATAATACTTTATATAGTGTATACCATATCAGTAATGTACTTTTCGATGCGTGTCATCAACTCCTGGTGCAAATCAATGCAAAGTTGTTGATCGGCGTAGCGCTTTTCAAGCTCATTGACTTCAGTGGTTTTACTACTCACGTCCGCCTTTAACAGGTCAATTTCACTCACGTTTTTTCTGATCTGCTCTGTAAAGTTCTGTTGATCTTCGGCCATCTGCAAATAATATTGATTCTTCATATACTCGAACAGCTCCATTTTTTGTGCCATGATTTTTTTATTTTCACACGCCTCTTCAACAGCGGTCTCCAATCCGTTTACCGTCACATTAAACTGGTTGACATGGCTGTGGATTCCAACCATTTTGTCCACAATGGTTTTATTTTCCGGTTGTGTATCTGTTCCATTTCGTTTTGAATTCTATATTTAGGTAAATGTAACGAGAACGTCATAATTAATAATATAATATAATACCGCGATAAAAACGATTATTATTATATGTATATGAAATATGAGTCAGGTATAGACGCGTAGTGTGCATACTTGACCATTTGGTCTTTGACCGTTGTTATCTGATCGTTTCTACACTTGCATATGTTGGTAATTAACTGAACTTTATCCGCAATTAACTCGTTTTGTATCTAAATATTGTATATTATAAGGTATTAATTATACAAAAAAGTTAACGAGATCCATAGACTGTCAAACGCATGCACACTATAAACAACCTTTAATTCATCGAACTCGTTTTCGATCGTCTCTAATTGCATTTTATTCTCGTAGTTCAATTGTAATCCATCGCCACTGCAATGATCGACTATTTTCCACTGTATAACGTTAGAAAATATAATAGAAACATATAAGTATAAAACGAATTAAATACATTCAAAGTACATATTGTATCATTTTTCTGCACGATTAGTCACAAGATTCTGTGGCGTATTTAGGTTTTTATCATGGGGGGGGGGGATATGATTTTATCCAATAGCCCCGCTTTTAAAGCTAGAGCCTTAGGTATATTTCTACTTTACCGGGCACCCCTTTTCTTTGCAATTTTTTTTTTGAAACTTATGTAGTTAAATACGCTGAACACGTTAGTTTTGAAGTTATGGCTTAATGAAATTCACTATTTCGTGATTTTTAAGCATCGCGCATCACACTACTACACTAGTTTACTACGACTATTTCGAATATTGATATTTTTTTTTCGATGAGTGACGCAAAACGTACGCTGTGGCCTATTTGAGGTGGTTGGTGTTGCATAGCAAGTCAAGGGATATTTTAGATAAGCGAAGCGAAGCGACGGCGCCGAGAAGCGCAGCGACGCAACCACGCTGGCAATAAACGTACTTTAAAAACAATATTTTTGAAAACCTAAGTTCACCCGAGGTGAATGCGTGAATGCTTAAAAATCGCGAAATAGTGAACTTACAAATAGTGAACTACTCTAGTAAAAGCCCTGCTTTTAAAGCTAGAGGCCTTAAGTTAGGACTCCGAAAAAATTGTGCATATTATTACCCCCCACCCCCGTAAATACGACACTGTTAGGATATATAGGTTCTTACTATTCCTATACCAGTGGTTCTCAACCTTTTTTGCTTCATGTCACCTTTAGTCACTAGAATTAAACACTACATCAAAATAATATAAACAACCTGTATATTTTAGAATTTATCTTTTATTAAAAAAAAAATACAGTACACGGAAAAGTAATAAGTATACACTTTATTTCAGTTGCTGAGTTCAATAAACGTTGACACTTTAAACTTTAAATTGGTTAAATGTTGTTAACTGCCAATGATAGCCACTGTTAAGATAAAATAATAATGTGACTTTTGTTCTGAATAATAATTTATCAGTATTATATTAGTACAATTTACTTACGGCGTTTATCTTTAGTAAATAAGTATAAACAGATTTTATTTCTAAGTAATAACATAAAAGTAAATTTTATTCGTACGCGATATGCAAATAATACTTTTAAATTATTATTTCATTGCATTCCTCGTCAAAAAAACTATAAAGGTGGATATGTTTTATGCTAAATCAAATAGACTAACAAATAATAAAGGTATAAGAAAATGAAAAATACAGATACGAACTTTGAGGTATGCTATTTACATGACAGCGACGACAATAAATAACAACATGATTTTTTTTTAAATAATTAATTATTTTTTATTTTTTTTCCTTTTCCCGTGGAGATTTTGTGTCACCCCGATTGAAAACCACTGTTCTATACCCAGTGAAAGTTTAACTGTTATTTATAATAATATTACACAGTAAATTAAGCTCAGCTTATAATTACGGGTTGTTGACAAAGAGATTATTATAATTTATAGGTATATATATAGCCATATAGGTAAGTTTAACTTCGATATTTCTTATTTCTTGCACGATATTCAACTTTCCTTAATTGAAATCTATATTAACTTATGGAATAGTTTTTGTACCTGTACATCTTTTAAAGAATCAGAAACATCTCTAACATCATATGGTTTTCCGTTACTGAAATGCTCTTTCACTAAATCAAGTAATATAAAATACAGATGTATAATGTATTATACACTATTATTAATACCATATTATACATATACCTAATAGTTAATAATTATAGACTAAAGTATTACCTAATAGTTTTTAATACTATAGTACACGAGGCGAAAAGAGAGTCGTGATCATAGCACCCCGGGTAGCATTTTTTCGGTAGAACTATAGGATATAGTAGGACTATTATCTACTATACTTCTATAGCCCTAAAAAATGCCACTCAGGGCGCTCTGATAACGGCTCACTTTTCAACTCGTGTACTATAGGCGCTCGTGCACCTAAATAACTTTTACACCAACGTGTTTAATTATTTATAATAAATAATATTCAAATAGAAAATTTACTTTCAGGTTGTTTGAGACAATCGTTTGATTCTTCGCGATTTTCTATGTATTTTTTAGTCATAGGATCATTTAACACTTGCTTATTAAAAGTATGTAATTCTTGTGGGTTATTCATTTCTTTAACACAAATGTTAGAATTCTGATGGAAGAAAAGTTCAGTTATAAAACTAGGTAAAGGTATAAAAGTATTTTAAACTATGTACACTAAAGCGGATGAATGTAATTTAACTTGCAATCATGTATGATAATATTAACCAGCTTAAAGTAACATAAATTGATTCAAATATTCTAAAATATTTCTTTAAATTGTATTCTCAACGCTTTTAAATTGCAAAATTGTCAAACATAAAATCAAAATTTGCAGTTTAAATAACAATAATAATGTCTTACCAATGGCACATGTGTATAGTTAAAGGCACGGTTCGCCCAACAATAAAAAAAATAAGTTATATTTATTCGAAATTAAGTGTTTATAAATTACAATTATTTTATTCATTTAAATTTTCGTCGTTATAGAACCACATCGTGTATATTTTAAACGGTTATAATAACTATGAATACCTAAAAGTACGTTTAATTACATTAAAAATTGTAAGAAGAAATCCAAATCATTTTGACTTCTTATTATTTAGTCCTTGCTTCACGCATTTAAGTCATTTGATATTCAGGCATTCAGCCTTTTTGAAGACCTAAATATGCAGCTAATAGGTATTTACGAAATATCTAAAATAATTAAAATTCATTATCATCAACAATATTGTAGTACGTCCATAAGTCGGCCAGCATCAGTGAAGAATTTCTGGGCCATTCATTTTTTTTAAAGACATAATATTATATTAGAATAAGAGCGGAGTGAAGCGATATGAATGTATTGATTTTACAATGCACACGTGTTTTTTTTTTGTGTTTATGTGTGGTGTGTACATGATAAGTATTCGAAATAATGCTTCGATTTTGAACTACAATATCTCAACTTTCTGGTGAGAATAAAGGGAATCTAATTAGCATTCGAGAGGTCAAAATTTAAAATTTCCAGTAGTTTCTAAAAGCACCGGGAAAACAAAAAAAAAAAAAAAATAAGGAAAAATGGGAATTTTTACGCAAAATCTGTTTTTGACAAAATTGATTTTGGTTTCTGGAGTAACTCTAAAAAAAGACCGAAGATACATGTTATTTTCACTGAATGTTTATTCTACCGCATAATGTTATCACATTGGTTTAAGCCATTTTGATTCTATTAACCAGTTGATTCCATAAAGCATATTTTTTTCAATAAAATATTTGGTTTGGGATTTTCATATTTGATTCCAATAAACGGTTGATTCTATAAAGCAGTGATCACATTAAGTGGAACTCACTGTATTAGCATTTTCTATACAATATACAATTTTTAAAATATTTTGACTCATGTTGAAAACTATTTAAAAGCATACCTATGATATTTTCGACTATTATTAGTTTTATTTTTATTGTCTAGTTGATATGTTTTTTTTCCATTAATCCAAAAAAGTGAAAACAGACGCTATACAAATTACAACTTTGATTAACCTCCCTCCTTTAAGCTTGAAAGCTTGTGTTGAAGTGAGGAAGTTATTATACCTAGTTAAAAAATATTAAATATTATAATATACATAACATAACATAATAAACATAATAAAAAATATGATAATGAAATAATATAAAAAACTAAATAATATAGTTATAAAAATGTACAACTGTAAAATCTACAAAAGTATAATATAATATAGACTTAATATAACATTACATATAAAAATAGATAAACAAAGAAAAACTAAATAAACTTTACATACACAAAACGTTCTTCTCCAATTCCAGAAATAAATATTTGTATACCTACTACATATTTAATATTCATAGAATCACCCATTATTGTATTTTTTTTAAATTTATATGGCATAGAATGAAAAATTGTTAGTCCCAAACAGTCTACAAAAGACAATAGTTCTTGACAATAGCGTTTATCTAATTTAGCTTCAAAACATACATTATTACTATTTTTTTTTATTTAAGTATCTTAATTGTAAGACACCAAATTCCCTGTAATTTTCTTTGGTAGATCCTGTAACAGTAATTTATTTAGACAAATTTCGACAATATTATTTTGGTTAATTACCGCATTTAGGATGTTATCGCGAGGGCCACCCCATAGATACTAATAGATCATATTGGAAATTAGACTGATACAGGGCATAATGAATTATTCTAATTAGCTTACCTAATAAGTTATTAATATTTAAATTCCATCTGAAGTTAATATCGAATATTACACCTATGTATCGAATTCTATCAACTTATATACAATATATTACTATATCAAGCGCCACCCTGCACTTACCATCTTTTTATTTTTAATATTGAAAATAAAATTTTTTTTTGAATAATTTAAAATTGTCAATTTAAGTTTTTAGAAATCTTCTGACTGTAAAAACATTTATCAAAATAAAGCGATTTATTTTTTTTAAATGTCAACTGTTTTAGAAGATGTTAGACTATTCCTATTTATCTAAGTAACCTTGTTTAGGGTGGTTTTTTGAGTGGTTCTTTCTTCAAATATACTCATGTTTTTTTTTACTCTTAGCATATATGCTATATACATATATCATATATGTTTATGTTAACTAATACAGACTGTATACTATTTATTTAAAAAATGTTTTTTATGACTAGATCAAGTTTATTTAACAAAAAAAATGACATTTAAAAATAAACTACAAGACTTAAATAAGTGTTTTTACAATCAACATTCTTCTAAATACCAGATTTACGAATTGGCTATTTAGAATTTTTTATTTTCAGAACCTGGGTGTTAAAAAATAAAAATGGAAGATTTTATAATATTATACATTAAGCATAGTCAATGAATTATATATAAATTATAAAAAAAAATAAAAAAATTTGATTAGAACAAGAGTTATTTCATTTGATTATTTGAATCAGGTCTTGAGCATCCGCAAAACTATTAATAAATTGTATGATACGCTGCACATATATATACTACAGACTGTACTATTGTTTTTACAGTATCTTTAACTTCATATGTTTAATTCTTCTGTACCTACGGGTGTGTTTCATTGAGCTCCTAAATGGACCGATTTTGATGAATTATTTTGTGTATGTTTGAGTGGGTTCTTGGATGGTTTAGACTTAAGATTCGCAATTGGGTCTTATAAGCGACTCTCCACACCAGGATTTTGAGATTTACGATTGGTTAAAGATATACAGCTTCCATATTATAATATTAATAGGAGAAATCAATCTACATTTTTTTTGGTATTTATTTGGTTGCCTTTGGTTACTCAGGTAGATGATTTAAAAGCATGTATCAAAATATCAAATAGTCACGTTTATGGTTGCAAATAAAGAAATTATATCCTAAAAAAAATATGAGAATTTAATGTTTGAAGCTTAAATACCTACTATATTATATATAAGACATAGGTACTCAAAAATTACTTGAATTATTTTCTGAAAATGTAATATTGTTCTTGTAGGTATCAGAGAAGTTTAGAGAGTAGTTTGAACCACGTTCAATTTATACCAAGTGCCATATAGGCGAATTTTCTATCTTGGTCAAATTAGTTAACAAAGCAAAGTACACCGGCGCAAATTTTCCCATGAACCGAGGTATACTAAAACCAAAATATACCCGTTTGGAATTTGGCTATTTATCGCTATATTTTATATACCTATATTTTTTCATTTTTTCACGGGTGATGTTGAGTTATACAGCTAAAAATGGACGTTTGTTCATTCAAAGTTTATTGCCTAAAAATCTACTTGAACGTTCTACTGTTCTAGTAAATTAGATTCTTTGAGACTTGTAGGGTGATTATTGTTTTTTATCAACTCCTATAGGTAGCTAAAGTTAGATTCCATTGGTTGGATATTACTTTTATTACCAGAAAAAATATGGTATATACATTTTTACAAATACATTTATAAAAAAAAATACAAATCTGTGACACGGGCAACGTCGACGGAACAGTTAGGTATAACAATATACTTCGTAATTTTGACTAGGCACCTATATTTGTTGTAAACTATTTAGGTATAACTGTACAAAGGAAGTATAATATTATTAAGTATAAATTATCTAATGGAAAAATTGGTTCAGATCCATTTTATCTACGCCTTATATATTTAATAATATATTTCCCTGGCTAACCACCCGAGTAACAATTTATAGGTTTACAGGTTCATACACGGTTTACAATCATCTATAAAAATGCGGTGCTGCACTGCTTTCAAATCTCGTTCCAAACACGGTCTAATCAGTGAAATGCATACCGGATTTAACATGGAGTGCACCGAGTTCCACCAGAGTGCGAATTCAGTGATGGGACGGTTGTAAGGTTCATTTATTGACCGTTCCACTAAAGTGCAAATTCGGTGTTGAGACGGTTAGAAATGGTTGAAATAACGAACAAAAAACACAGAAAAAAAATTCGATCTAACACGGCCACCGCAATTTAATTCTGATCTCGGCGAGATCGAACCTACGACCCCCCCGGGTCATCCACACTGCCGCCTAACCTACCTGCCTATACCTACTGAGTTGAGAAGTGGAGTCAAATCTATGATACTTAAGGCCGGAGCTATATATATTTCAAAAGAATGGTATAATAAAGGAATAATATTTTTCTAAACAATTTATTAACTAAGGAAAATATAAAACAGTAAAATAATAACGCAGAACCGTATTTTTCAGGAACGGTATCAATTAGGAAAATATTGCCAGGACTGTATGAACAGGACAACATTTTCGAGTATATTATAAACGTGGATCCGTATTAATATAAAATCGTATTAATCGAGATAATAAAACATAGGACTGGATGGGGGAGGCGCATACAAAGTTGGAATATATTTGATCAGAACCGTATTTTATTGGAATAATATTTCATCGGAACCGTAGGTACCTATTCTTTTGGAAAAATAATATATTGGAAATCATTTTATTTGAACCGTATATTTTGTCGGAAAACGTATTTTGCCTGTATATTCCATTTTAATAATATTATACTTTTAAGTTCCCAAACGTTTCGGTTTAGGCCCTTCTAAAACGTAATCCCGGAGTCGGGGGTCCTTGACTCCCCCCCCCTAGGTGTATTTTGGACAAGGTTTAGTTTTTGTACGACGTTTATGAAATTCGAGATTTGTATAATTTGGTGGTCGGTGATCAAATTCTGCGTCGTGTGTCGGAACCATAGAAGCCGTTTTTCTTCGTCTTTTGGGACTTCGAAAGTTCAAAATGTGCGTTTTTGGGGTTTTTGGCGTGGACACTTAGATTTTAGTTGCGGCGAGCCGTTTTTGTGTCGGATGTTATAGAGGACTTTGCACCGTATCGATGGGTACCGAGATAGAGGTTATCCGACTTTTGGTTCGGAAATTATGATTTTTCGAGTGTTTTATGTACTTCGAAAGTTACGTAGTTACGTGTATTTTGGATTTTGGGTTTTCGTTTGATCGTTACAAAACTCAAGATTCTGGTCTTTAGGTGTACGAAGATTCAAAAAGGCTCAATGTTCGAAGTACGTACGACTAACCGACCTCACCCCATGAAATTGTTACTCGGGCACCGACTGTTACTAAGCTGCTAGACTTCTATCACCATGACCCACAGGCCAATCAATCGACCCCAAAATATTTTCAGATGCTGCAGCGCACCTTCTTCTGCATCCGTGGCTATGCCTATGCAGTCAAGATCATGTACGTTGTCTCTGACGAGAATATCTTTTAGTATAGTCAGATGTCTTTAGTCCATAGATACTGTAACACTAATATTTGTGTATACTTATTATGTTATTAATTATAAAATATTATAATAGTGTGTATATACGATGTACCTACTGAATTGTATGGCATGTGGTTGCTATTAATGTCATTAATCCAAGTAATGTAAATTTATCGGTTAGTCTATAACAGCACTGAAGGGTGAAGGTCTCGTATTATAATATGAATAGATAAGTGCATAGAAATATAGTACAATATTATACCTTATATACCAACTATTTACAATAGTGAGTTTTGTATCCATATTCATAGGTGAATCATACATTTATTATATACAAAGAATAATTATGTACAACATACAATAGTATATGACAATTTTCATAGGCGCAACTAGAGACCAAACACGGGGGGTGCTAAAATTATGTAGGTTGAGAATACAGACCCGAATACCATACTTCAATTTTATAATTACTATAACCATTCCTAAATGCACCGTAAACACATAAGGACACTAATATTTAAGTAAATCAACAGTAATATACTTGATAAATAAGGTATACGTATATTATATTATTTAGGCGATAAAAAAAGTAACCTGGAAGTATAAGCGGATAAAAAAAAAATGTGTTCAAGTGAGTATCGCATTGCTGTACGGTAGTTGTTGAGCATGTCGTTGTAATAGATGTGTTATATTAGAATTCAATTTAAAAAATTTTCTCATGGCTATAAATAGTTCATAAAGAGTCGAAATTGTTTGAAGAATTTACGACGTATAGAAAATGCTAATATAAAATATATTTGGTGAACGGTCTACGGTTATTCATTTTGGAAATACAACAAAATCTAAAAAATCGATTAATGGGAATTCGATTTACCACTGAATATTGAATATCGTAACAATTATAAGTTCAAACACTCATAAAAAATAAATGTTCCGTTTAAGAGTATGTTTTTTTTTATAGTAGAAAAACTTTAATAAATTTCTAACTGAAAAATTTGTTCAAAATTTTCAAAATTTTGATGAATTCTAAATTCTAATATTTGATATACCTATAATCATTACATACAATAATTTGTGTTTCTGCCAAAAACGAAGAAATAAAAAAAAACCTTACGTAAAGCTAAAAAACTATTTTTTTCATATGATTTTTCAATTGTTGGTGTTTTTGAACTGAGGGTGCTAAATTAAAGTTTGGGGGTGCTGAAGCATCCCCAAGCACACCCCTAGTTTTACATGTAAATAACATTTGAATGCATCAGCTAGATCATCATGATTCTATACTTATAGCCTATAGGGAATATTATTCTGGAGGATTTGACAGTATAATAATCGCTCATTTATAGATTGTTATTTACATTGTTAAGTCCTCCAAATAAACCCTTTATGTTGTATGTATATTAATTATTATGTATAATATGTATATATTTATAAAGTTGAATAATGAATATTAAAATGGTAATAAAATTAGCAGCAGGTCACTCGGTTAGCCACATGATTAGTAGTTATATACCCCCACCGTTCAACTATATGGGAGTTTTTTTCACATGTAGACAAGGAAATGATGGCCAGATTCAGCCAGTTTGTGAACTCAATTGAGCTGGTGTATATAGTCCTCGGAAAATTAGTGCTTCTCGTAAGTATATACAGTATTGATTATAATGTTATACAATTTAAATTTTATAAGGATTAGATTTTATTTTTATTTTATTTTAAAACGATATCTATTTGGATTAATATACACTATTAATTATAATATTGTCTTGTTAAAAATATTTATTTCTACTTTAGTTACCCTTGGGTGAACTAATAATTTATTAAACTCTAAATGTACTCTCAATCAAAATTATTTTTTTACATTTATATTCAAATTATAACAAATTATTTTTGTGTATAGTTTATTATTTTAATTTATTATTTTTTTCTATAATTTCATATCATTTTTATGAGCTATTATAATTTGATAGACAAAAATGGAAATACTTTAAAAAAAATATTTATTTAATTAAATATAATATGATAATATGTTCAGAATTTGTACTTAGTAATTTTGAGGTATAACATTCAATAAAAACGCTTATTTATGTAATGTTGTAATACATGAGGTGAAGTTGTGAAATATTTTGAACAACCGATTGGCTATTCATATTCCTTATATTTAATAATGTGGCAATATTCAATAGGCAATATTTAATGTTTAGTAAGAACCATTTCGATAATAATTAAAATTGTTGATATAGCTGTTAGTTATTTAATTATTAGCTAAAATATTGACGAAATATGGATCGTTATTTAATTTTTGATTTTTCTTTTAATTAAACTGGTTTATTATATTATTAATTTTTATTTAATATCGACTTATGTAGATGCCAATAATGTTATCCGGGGGAGCAAGGGTCTAAGACCCCCAAGAATCCAGAAACTAACGACATAAATATTTTCTATGTGTATTAATTCTTATTTTTAAAAAAATTGTATAGGTAATCTAATAATTTAATTATTTATGGTGGAATAGTTATTTATTTAAAAATGTTCAAGATTCATAATATTATTGACATTCGTTGTTTATCCCCTTCCCCCATATTTACATTCAGGACCCGTCGCTGGTAGATCTACAAACGTGAAGTAGGTAATCAAAAATTTTTTTACTATTTAACCATTTAACTGTAGAGGTATTATTATTACTGAACTAAGCTTCATTCCATTGGACTTTCGTGGGAATAGAAATAACTGCATAATATTATGAGAAAAAATATTATTTTCCAATGGTTCCGTCTAGACAACTCTCCAAAACGTTTATTTTTTTGTTGCGTTTTTGGATTATTATCACCCCAAGTTCCTAAGAAATAGCTAGGAGTGAGTATATAATATGTGCACGACGTTGTCGTTGAAATAACACAGTTTAAATAAATATGCCCAGAAGTAACGATTAATCATTGGTAAGATTAAAATCGTGTATGCTAATCAGTAAGGAAACCGGTTGGTCTGTGCTTATGACGGTAAACAGTGCCGGGGGAGCTTATACCGTGTCCGTCACCTTTCCTCCAGTCGTAATTAGTTGCAATCGTCATGAATGGAACAATTTCTCGAGAGAAGGCTTTGGACGGTTGCCAAAAGTAGATTTACTCCAGGTCGATGATCCCCGGCATAACCGGCTCGTATATATTTTTTATTAATTCATTTCGAGTGTGAAATAATTATGTAAAATAAAAGCAAATTTCCGTTTGTACTGCAGATATCATAATTATTTTAATGTACCTCATCCACTTACACCTATGCATACACGCGTTTTTGGAAAATTTAAATATTGCAGGGATATTCGACGCCGGGCCCTGCCGAAAACATGTATTATATGTTTACTGTACCTATATGTATATATGATTATATACGGTATAATATATTTCTTACGAGATTTGATTCGTTCAATGGGCCTCCCGTTCTCGTAATTAATATTATCCTACCTCAACCCGAAGAGCGTCGTTTTCCACGTGGCTACCTGCCAAAATATTACTTGAATGATACGGCGATGCATTCTTCCGATACACTTATACTATAGATGAATGGATATTGGATACGCTATATGCGAGACTGTATTCGCTAGTTATCGTCTAGTGTGTCGTTAGCCGTTACTCGAAAGTGGGTTGTACATGACCTAATAATATAATGGTTTAAACGTAGGCTAATGGTCTTAGGACCAAAGCCTATACATTCCAAATAAAAAAAATTAACTGTAATGGTGGCATGAAACATTTTATCGAAACTTTCACGGTAAATATACCTACTTTCAAGCGGCTGAGGATCGCACGAAAGATATTATACAGATGGTGCCTAATTGGTAAACACTGAACAGTAATAAATAATAATGATAATATTCATATAATATATATATTAGGTATATGACAATTGACCAGATAGGTGTATAATCATAAGCGTGCGCAGAATTTCTGGCAGGGTAATCATACATAAATGCATTAACACACACACATATTACGTATATATAATATTCATATTCACACCTAAGTTACAAAAACTGATTTGGATGGGGTAACTTCATTTAACTACATTTACCGTGGTAAAAAATTAATTTATGATTGACTATCAATTATCATAATAATAATATTGAATATTGAGGGGGCCGGGGGGAGTTCGCAGAGTAGTCAAGTGCCAACCATGCCTACCCCGTGCGCACGCTTATGGTATAATATAAGCATTACCTGAGTAGGTACCTATAATATAACAATAAACTATTTCACGTGTATCGGATCTAACGATTTATATAGTACAGAAAATATCGGACACTTTCGGTCACTGAAATTGTGTCAACTATTAGGAGGTGCTCGCTATTTAGAGGTTTAGAGGTCTAGGGGCTAGTTAGAGGAGGTTTAACTGTATGTATTATATTCTTTCGATTTTCTTTCGATGTAATAGATATATAGATAATAATATGATATTATATAAATTCTTTCGATTTTCTTTCGATGTAATAGATATATAGATAATAATATGATATTATATAAATATTACTACTGCGATCTGCATTCTGCAACTGTCTCGGACATGTTTTATGTATTTATTTAATTTTGTATTATTTGTTTTTATTTATCAGGTGTGTTTAAGAATAAATCGTTTATTTAAATGATTCAAAGCTCTTTAGATACCAAAAAAACCGTCATGAATTATTTGCTATACACATCTGTGTTGGTGTTCGGCGTACGAGCGTCTGCAGTGGGGTCGAACAATAATTATACTCTCAGGCGACACAAGGTACGTAGGGTACTACCGTCTACCGTGTAACAACAACCTCGCAATGACGTCATATTAGTATGATAAATAATAATACGTTTACACTTGCCCTGTGGACGATGCAATTATTGAACCACAGGTCCACAATATAGTTTTGTACCCGGACAAGCATTCGTGGTGCACGAGCACGCCCATTAAACAAGTCATATCCGACGTCGATTGCGATCCCGTGGAGATTGACAACCTCGTTTGCCTGGGCGCGTGTTTCAGTTATTCCATACCGAGGACGGTTCCCGCCAACAACGTCGATGAAGTCAACTCGTATTGCGACTCGTGCCAACCCGTAAACACGCTATGGATTCCTGTGAGCATGATGTGAAATATAATTATTATACGCAGGCACTGAGGCACTATAGACAGTATACTTACTTCCTGTTGCTATATAAATTATACCTTTTGATTCAATCATTATTATACGTCGAAATAGGTACTCAAACAAATATTCTGCTTCGAAATACAAAATTAAAAATGTATTTTGCCAATAATAAAAAAAAAAACACGTTTGGTATGGCTTCAAATTATATACCAAAAGATTTCTTATAACGTTTATAGTTTTCAAAATAATGAGTGGCTTACATTAAAATAATTACCTACCTATATTTTATGTAGAATGTATATCAAATATTGATGTTAATTTAACATTTTAACGTATGTTAAAATTACGCAATATTAACGTCCGTGTGCTAGTGTGCAACTTTAGGTATATACAATACATATCTATCCGGAGAGGTGCTAAAATTGTTGATAATAATTACCATTGTCCATATATTTGTATGTATAACTTTTAATTAATGACAACATCGATTTGAAATGTCTGTACTAAAAATCATAGGCCCATAAACTTATGTATGACAACGATATAATTATTATTGATGAACCATTTTCTGGACCAAAATCAAAAGTTTCATAGCATTAAGCAATAGTGTTTTCGTTGTCTATGTCACAGTCACTTAGTCTTTTTCAGAATAATATTAAAAATGTTTAAAACATATTTAAGAACCCAATAAAAATGGGTTTGGTCGTTGGAGGGGGCAACCGGCAAAGCCCACCCTTAGTTTTGACCGGTACCTGCAGTGTTTATGCGTTTTAACAGGAGTTACCCGTTTCCGCCAAAATATTACCTTTCCCTTTTCCCCCAATTCACTTTTCCGCCAAATCAAAAAAGTTAATCAAGTATTTAAATATTATATATACAATATGTATGTCAGTCATATTATAATTTAAATATACTATTAAAATTATTTTGTAAATTAAATACTGCAGGATTCATAATAATAGTCTTTCTTACTACTATTAAAAAGTTTGTACTATAATTATATAATATAACGTACCATAATTTTAACCTAATGATAAATTTATCACTGATTATCGGGATTATTTCCCAAACGCTATCGATTTATATTAAATAATAAGAAAAAATAGTATAAGAATGTTATATTATAGAATAATATGACTGACGCATGTATGTGAAAAATAAATAAAAACATAATTTTAATTTGATTTATAAAATACATATATTAGGTATAAGTGTATAACACTTTTTAATAGTGATAAGAAACAAAATAATTTTTATTTTTATGTAAATTATAATATGACTGCCATGTATATGAAATAAATATTAAATTATAATTTATAATATATTATAATATGACTGACATGTATATTGTATATATAATATTTAAATATTATTCAAATACTAGTCTAAATTTTTTGATTTGGCGGAAAAGAGAATTTGGGGAAAAGAGAAAGGTACACTTTTGGCGGAAACTGGCCATACCCTTAATAATATGCTTTGACGAGTCAGAAAATTTGGTTACTTTTTATCTATAAAATTAATAATTATAAGCTATGGCCGAAGGTGAAACTGAAGTGCAGCGATGGGTCGAATCACACGAAACGTGTACAGCTGATCAAAGAGTGCCGGTGCTCGTCCTGTAGCCGACACTGGGAGCTGGAAAATCCTCCAGCGGACGTCGCGGACGAGGGAACCTCCATACAGACATCGAGGTGAGCTGGTTAGGCGATGGCCGTTTGTTATAATTATATACCGATTAACTCACTGATAAGTGATAGAATGATTCAGATATATGCAACTGATGAAACTTGAACAAAATGATAACGCCGAAAACGAAGAGTCTTCTACGGACGCGGTGTCAAGGTCGGCGGAAGACGTCAGTACATTTATATTATATTATTAATTATTATAGTTATTACTTACCGATTTACCTGCGTATTTACGTACAAAGTTGAAAACCTGATTGTACGCGCGATTTATCATTTATGTATAATTATCAGTGCATCGTTATCACGTGGATTTTTAGGTGCTGGACGCTGTCAACTTGACTAGGCTGGCTTACGAGAAAAACATTTGGATCCGAGGTCCGCATCATTCGAAGGTGAGTGTATAACGAAACAAATACATGCATATTGTACTCGTACATATCAAGTAAATAAGTGCTGTTTATATACCATGATCACGTAGCTTCAGTTACCTATAACGAAATCGGATTTTCAGGTGCTATTAAGAAAAGAAAATATGGTCAGCGCGCCGAACGTCGCGGCCAACGACGATATCACAGCCAACGACGATATCGCAGCCAACGATGATATTTCCCATCAATATTTGGGAGAAGACGTTGCAGATAAGAATAATAAACTTTAACACGGATTCTTAACTATTTTATAATATTATATAATTATATAATTTTTTTTACTATATTTGCATCAGTTATAAATATAATAATATAAAATCACAATTATGTTGAATTTAAAATAATATCTCGATGGTCATGAAAACTATCCTGATATAAAGGCAATTATCACATGGGTGCGCTGCCAATCGATTCGTGTAATTTTTTTAACAACAAGTCCAAATCTATGGCGTTCTGTTTGCACTGGGCGGCCATTTGACCTTCGGGCAGTTCCTTCGGTTCGTATTTCAACAAATTTTCGGCTTGTTCCAGATAGGACTTGGATCGCTGTGCGAAAATGAATACATTACGACTATAATCGTTACCTATATCTATATAATAATTTATTAAAAACCACAACTTACCAACAGAGCCTCCATTACGGCATTGGTGTCATGCTGGGATCTCCTAGCGTCTTCCGCCATTACGGCGTGCAACTCGAACATCAGGGCTCCGCGTATTCGGCATTCGGCTACCGTGACAAAAACAATAATAATAATGATAAAAAAAAACAAATACAACTCCCTCTCGTATACGAATAGGTACGACATAATATGTAGCTATAATAGGTAAATACGCAAAATGGTTTGAAAAACTCACCAGGGAACAACGCGTCCGCTACTTTTAAGACTTTCAGACACAGCTCTCGTTTGTGGCTCAGCTGTTCCGGGGACAACGTGTCCAGCGGCTGGCCTTCCAGCTGCCCGTAGAGTTGTGCCAAGTTCAGGCGGACTTCGGTGAAATAATAGTGGTTGGGGTGCAAGTCGCCTGCCGACACGTAGTGGTCAAGGAACATATGACAGTGTTTTGGGTCGCGGCGGTTCATCGCTGCCATATCTCGACCCACGTGGGCCAGCGAGAGTTCGATCCGGTTTGGATCGGCGACCGTGAAACAAAAGTTGCACATCCATTCGACGTCGAACGGGTCGTTGGTAGACGGATGGACGTTCGGCAACGAGTATCCCATACAGTCTCTGAAAAGGCGAACGCGTGTAACACATATTATATTTTACATGTAAAACGATACGATCGTTTACCAGCTATATTGCCTATTTCATATGTGTATGTATAATGTATATGGTACATAAACAATATTATTGATAATTATAGTAAATTACCGTATTTAAACCGTCTTTTTACGCATAATTGTTTATCATAATTATGTTTCTAAACATTTATAATATTTGAGTTGTATAGTATGTCCCAGAAGTCCCGTATCACCCTTAGTGTCTCCGTGGAAAATCAATATATTTAAATACAGTTTTCTTTACAGTCATAAGTATGGAAATTCAGATTGAATAGCATAGTATTCGATTTTTTTTTTCAAAAATTCAAAAATTATTAAACAATTTTTTTAGACAAATAAGTTTTTTAAATTTCCAAGATAGCCATTTTGTTGATCGCATTTTTTAAAACAGTTTAAAAAAAAAATATTAAAATTTAATGAAAATTGTTCAAGTTAGAGCTAATTATTATTTTGAATTTCTAAGAATAATAGTTATGTTACCTATGCGCATACGGGCATTAGCAAAATACGATTCGCATGTTAATTATTACAATCACGCTGATTTTTGGCTAAAATTAAAAATAATAATTAGCCCTAACTTGGGCGATTTTCATTAAACTTTAATATTTTTTTTTTTTGAACTATTTTAAAAAATATGATCAACAAAATGGCTATCTTGGAAATTTAATAACTTATTTGCCTAAAAAATTTTTTTGAACATTTTTGAATTTTTAAAAAAAAAAATCGAATATTATGTTATTTAATCAGAATTTCCATACTTATGACTGTAAAAAAACTGAATTTAAATATATTGATTTTCCACGGAGATACTAAGGGTGATACGGGACTTCTGGGACATACTGTATATAGGACTTATATACAATAAATTATAAATCTTTTCATAATTTTCTTAGATCACAACATTTTCTAAATTATTTAGAAATTATTTAAAGTTCCTCTAAATTTTGAAATCTAATTTTGAAATTCACTTGAGACTCGTTACTGCAAAATCAAAATTACACATCTAGCGAGCGCTAGAAACATGTATTTTCTTTTTTTTTTTATAAGCACCTATTATATATTAACCCAATGTATTTAATATTGGATTAGGTACCTAAAAGCCCCACCCCACATTAAATGTTGGGCCCTTGTACTAAATGTATTTGAGGACCCGATAAAATAAGTATTCCTATCAAAATTTCAAAAATTAAAAATTAATTTCAATGGGCCCCAGCCGGGTCCCTGACCCCCCCCCCCCACTCGTGGGAGCTCTGGTATCTACTATAAAGAAACTAACTCACTCAGTGGCGCACTTGACTCCGCTAAAGTACGTTCCGAGTTCCGTGGGGTCGGAACACCTAGGACACTTACAGACGAAGAATTTCGTGTCGGCCAGATGGGCGAGCCGCTGTGCAGTGCCCCACAGCACGTCTGTGTACGAGATGGACAAGTGTCCGCCACTCTCGACAGCCGCAGCCGCGGTCCTGATTAACAGGTGGCCGTCGCGGGTGAACGACTTGGAGCAGTTGGGCACGCAGCTGTGTTCGAGCATCGACCCTGCGTCGTAGATGGCCACGTACGGTGGATCAGTAAGCGGTACTTCGTGTCCATTGACCTGCACGATCCCGCACACTCTGAGTATCTCGTCCACCGGCCATTCTGTCGGGTCTAATTTGAAAAACCTCTGCAAGTGGTCCGCAATCCATATCCGGTCCGTTTCATACTTAGACCCACCTCGGCGACTAGCGCAGTGGGACTCCAGCTTGGTTAGTTTGGCCCAGACTTCCGGGTTGTTGTGCTTCTGGTACAGGCACCTGATAACCGTGATCGACTGGTAGCTGGGATGCGGGTTCGTGAAGTCTTTGATCTCTATCTACAGAGGGATAGGGTGCAATAATCATCACAATTGTATTTGTATACGCAATAATCATCTATTAACATTTATATAGACAGACAGAGGCATATTTAAGGGCTCAGGCTGTACACATCAAGGGTGCGTAAAAATCTTAATATACCTATCGCAAAATAGAAGGTAATCTATCATGATGAAATAGGTTTTTTTAAATTTAAATTTAAAACTCATATACAATAATACATAATGCATATAACCTGTCACGTCGTTTTCTTTTTATAACTTACACGTAGGTACAAGTATAGGTATGCTATTTTCGTATTGATTTCTTGTTCCCAACGTTTTATTATGTTATGACACTCCAGCCTAAGTAATTATAGTATATATGTATTTTAATCCTTACAGCCATCTGCAGTATCCAGTCTACACATCATCGGATTTTTCTCCCAACACTGTTACTTGTTAGGTGTCTAGTTGTAATTTAAATATATAATTATATTGTAAAGACTTTAAACATTTCAAAATAATTAGGTACCTATCCTAATATCCTATCATTTTCTATATATAATGATATTTAAAAAATATTTGGTCTATTTTTTAACAATTAACTATTTAACTTAGAATGCTTGAATCTGTTCATACCAATACACCATTCTAATGGTACCTATACCTAGGTACCGGTATTGTATGCATTTTAATGGCAAAAATTGGTTAAGCCCGCTAAATTAAGAAATTATATAAAATATAAATACAATAATGGTAATGTAAATTATCCTTAGATAGAGAGGCTGGTCAACCCGACTTTTTGGTCAGAACCGTTTTTTGAATCCCTGCAATGGTTCATTGAATTAAAATTAAACTTTTTCATTACAATGATGAGATACATTCAAAATCTACTATACAGCAGGAAAGTTCACCGTTTTTTTTTATGATTAACAATAATAATAAAAAAAGGCAGGTAAGTGGATGTCGCTCTGCTGTACAGTATATTACAAGTGGGTCATTGTATAATGGTTGTATTAGACTTGGATTCAATGATATAATATCATTGTGTAAGAAAAACGATTCTGAGCGGAGACGGTTTGTCAGTCTGGATATTTTATCATGTAAGTTGAATTAATATTAAAATATTATAATTTTTTATTCGTTTCTATGGTGATAAACAAAGTGTTAGAAATTAAAATCCCATTTTTAGCGTTTTTTCGTAATTTTCTGGTGGTTTTTCCCGTGGCATTAAATAACTATTGAGAAAATCGAAAAATGACCTCTCTAAAGTGCCATCTTGATACAATTTTCTAAAAGATAAGGTACTATATATATGTTGAAATCGAAAGACTCCTTCTGGAAGAAATTTTGTATACAGGATATAAAAATAAAAAAAATAAATAAATAAACACCATTGTAAAAACAATAGCTTCCTCGCTCCGCTCAGAATCTAAAATATAATGGAATTTATATTTATTTTCTTAATATAATATTTTATAAATTGATGATTGGAGGGGAGAAATTGTGTATGGCCCAAGACGCCGAAATCCTAGGTACCCAGTCTCTGCGTACCTATAAAAGCCAAGACATGGGGTTGACGCTGTGAGATTAGTGCTCTAAGCATTCAAATTTTAAAAACAGCCCCCCCCCCAAAAAAAAAAAAAAATATCGTGTTTATTTAGTGTAGACTGTAGAACATAATATATACATAGGTAATAATATATTATAAAATTGAAAAAACTTAATTCATAGGTATAGGTACATTTTAAAACCAACATTATGTTGTTTCGCTCAATTTACAAGTATAAAATTGGGTTATATCGCATCCGACGATATTAATATTATATTTGAATAGTTTTATTTAATTACTTCTTTATTCAAATATCGAATGTATATTTTAATATTAGCTGATGCAACTGACTGTATACGCAGTGTTCTTATATTCCGAATAGATTTTCCTGATTTAAAAAAATTGTTGTAGGTAAGTTCTACTGGGTATGTACTTATAGTATATGTACTTACACATAAGTACTATTGTTTGAAAGTTATTATTTTTATATTTATAACACCAGGAACTATATACTATATTCATTAGCATAATATAACTAATTTTCAGGTTTTTCATCAACAATATAGTATGTATCTAGGTACCTGGTACATTATTATACTTTCAATTTAATATTATATTCGGAAACAGAAAAAAAATTGTCACACAATTATATTTATTTTTTGTCTAAAAAACTAATAAGTAAAATATTTGAGAAGTCAGTTGAACGGATCATATCGTATTATGTAGGTACTAGGTACAATTTGCTATATTATATAAAATCGTAAAATTTTTTTTTTTTTTTATTAAAAAATGTTGTTGAAGAATTGTTTTCTATTTACAAAACGGTTCATTTCCGTTTTACCACCGGTGGAATCCTTGCGGAAAGCGGTGTGCCTCCATCACTTGTATCCCTCACTCACCTTCTGCTTTCTCCGCGTCACTGTCCAGTCACATTCGGCCTTGTGCCATTCGTCGTCCGAACAGTTGCTATCCGGACACATCGGCCAACCACACCGTTCGCACCTCACCGCTGAGTCCGCCGTAATCGATTTCAGGCATCCCAGACACACAGGCCGTGTGACCTGCGACGGGCCCCGAATCAGCGGTCGTTCGACGAGCGCCACTTGCCACGCAGCCAAGTCCACATTAGCTGCCACGTACCTGCCGACCGTAGGGTCTTCCGCTACCTGAAAGACCGCACGGCGTTATAGCGCGACGATGTCAATCGGGTGACACTAAAATTATTTTTAGCCGCGTTTGTGCTTATCCAAATCCTGATTTTTATACACTTATCGAGTTTACACTTATTATAAGACCACGTAATATTTTTTAAATATTTTCAGATTTTCACGGAACTTCAGCCTCAAGAATAACTGTCCAGTGACGACATTTAAGTAAGGACGGGGCTCGTTGTCACACGGGTTGGTTTTTACTTGTTATACAAATATACAATGTTAATAACTGTGAAACCAGATGGTATCTAGCCATCTAGGCATCTATTTAATATGTTCGTTACAATATATTGCCTGAGTGTATTTACTTCAGACAACTATAACCCCACGTCGATATTCCATATAAAAAAAAAACTAGCTTAGTCCCCTAAATATTTTAATAGCCCCCTCAAAATTGAAACTTTACACTGGATTATTATATGGAAACTATAGAATATACTAGTCTGAATTTTGCATTGAATATAATGCCGTTTTTGAATCAATCAACCGAATTTTAAGCAAAGATAAATTGAAAAACTTGAGACATTAAACTAGAGACGGTAGTATTTCACAAACGATAAAATGCTTGTAAATTAACCTTATATAACTATTTGTACGGCGTTTTCTATTCGGTATAATACCAGATAGATGACATAGGTATCTAACACGTTTCAAAAAACACAATTATATTATGAAACGCGTGATCTCTTACCTTGATCAATTGTTTAACCATGATGGTTGTCCAGATCGTCGCGTTGTACTGGGACGTGCGATTGCGGGGCATATCGCGCCGGGATATATCTATAAATAGAAAGCGTATGGAACGTCTTTACACGAGAAAATTATGGAGGGAGAACGTGTATAATATCGTAGGTTTAAAAATAGGATCGATCTAAGAAAAAGCACAGCGTTGAACGCAATATGATAATGTGCACATCCTCTTGGACTTTAAAAATCTTCAGTTAGGTATTTTACCACTTATACAATTATATACCGGTTACATGGACCATAATAACCAGTCCTGTAAAGTATTTAAGTAAAAGTATTTGAGTAAAAGTATTCAAATACTTTTTTAAGTATTGAATAACTTTTAAAATACTTTCAGCATGAAGTATTTTGAATGGTATTTTAAATACTTTTTTTTGTATTAAATACTTTTTGGTATTGAATACCAATACTTTGGTTTTTTATTTCGAACATTTTATTTTTATTCGAAATAATTGGTTGGAAAAATATTATTGTCAACTACAATAATAGAATAATAGTTTTATTTAATATTCTGTATTTATGTGTTAGCCGAAGCCCAAAGGTTTGTAAAAACCAGATTTCTAAAAAAAGTTATTGAATATTGAATAACAATATTCCCTATAAAACTATTAGATAACTATTAGATTACCTACTACCTATGAGTTTATATTAAGATAATTAGAAACCCACTTTAAAAACCAAAAGTATTTGAGTAGCATTCATTGGTGCAACTAGACATTTGAACTAAGGGGTGCTTAAGCTCCAAGTTTTTTTTGTGACTCAATAGGATCTAACACCTAAAGATTTTTTAGAGGGTGCTAATATTGACTTAGGGGGTGCTAAGCAGTGGCGTATTTACGGGGGGGGGGGATATGGGGGATAGATCCCCCCTTGACCTTTTTCTTTTGTATAATTAAGTTTACTTATTTTCTGTATTTCTCAATATGATACTACTTTTAAGT
>NC_042495.1:71654374-71655258 GCF_005508785.2 Acyrthosiphon pisum | reverse complement strand
GGTGTGGCCTCCCCAAGCTGCAGATTGAATTAAATTTGTGAACTTATTTACTGCATCATCAATTTCTTGAGTTGATTTGAGACTAACTTCATGTCTATATTTTGATCAACTAGTTCGTGAAATCTACACCTATCTGTATTCGGCTGAAATAGTTTGGGTGGAGAAGAGCGGATTGGTAGGGATGTACTGACTGTTAAAAGTACGGCTGAGTGATCCGAGGTCGGTTCAAGGAGATTTCCAGTCGTGAGAAATATGTTTGATGGTGTATTGGAGACAAAGATATCTAGTATGTCAGGCTTTTTACGTAGGGAAGTAGGCCAGTATGTTGGTCTTGGTGGAGCTAGAATATTGTAACCTTTCAGATTTGTATAATTGTAAAGTACCATTCCTATAGGGTTATTTACACGACAGCCCCAGTTAATATGCTTAGCATTAAAATCACCTCCTATTATAAAATTATGACCAAGGGTACTAAAATAGTCTACATAATTTTGTATGTTCATATTATGTCTTGGAGGGGAATAGATAGCTGCTATTGTAGTTGGTATGTTATTGAGTGTGATGGTCAGCGTTGTTTGTCTTTGTAGTATTTAATTTAGGATTATTAATTTTATCTTTGTCCTTGAATGGGAGTGTAGAGGATTATGGCATTGCAGGTGGGGTCAAAGTCTCGATAGACCGCCGCGCGCGGCGCGCGATAAGACGACGAAGGAGTGACCGTAACGATAATGGATAGCGCTACGACGAAATATAATATAATGTCTATATTAAAAATTAATAATAATACGTTACGTTTAGATCAGAAAATCTTCACATATTGATGTAATATCAAGTTTTGCATGAATAGGATGTAACTGATACTTAAATATTCATTTTAACACTAA
>NC_042495.1:71632949-71654324 GCF_005508785.2 Acyrthosiphon pisum | reverse complement strand
CATCAGTGGCGTAGCCAGGGTAGGGACTGAGGGGGCTACAGCCCCCCCCCCCCCGAAATGTTAAGAAAATTTTAAAATTATTTTAATGGTCTATGATAGTTGCTCAAAAAGTCTTATAAATTGTATTTAAGATATTTAAAAATGTACTATAAGTATTAACACTTTTTAGCCATCCATCTGTGCTAGTACGTATTTATTACTACTTAGTACTAAATACGTATTTAGTACTACCCCCCCTCCCCCCCCCCCGAAAATATCCTGGCTACGCAGCTGAGTACCTTAATATTTGCTTAATTTTAACACTAGGAAATCCTTATCAAAATGTAACTTAAATAACGTGTCAGATATTAAAAGATACTTTATAAATTGTATATGCTCTAAAGTCTAAATTGTATTTTTATTTTTTGGGTGTGTCGTATATGTTTATGGGATTTTAATTTTTATATTGACTGCAGGCTAACGATTCATAAAAAAAAAATTAAATGAATTACCCAATGAACACGTTAGTTATTTAAAAGAACGTGAACGTGAACGAGTTCATTTTTTAGTGAACGTTCCGAATAACACTGGTGACCGGTAATATCCAAGAAGAATTATATGAATATATAATACATTATATTATTTTGAATAAATTAATATATTTCATACTTACAATTTACATACAATTGTACCTATATAGACATAGGGCTTTACAATATTCATAACTTATATGTTCCTATAACCTATGCGATTAAAAATAAATCAATATTATGTATAAATATTAAAATATCTATATAATATGCATATTATGCGTGTTACCATCTCCTATGTATTTATATGTAATATTTAAGTAACTTGTAACCTTTAAACCGTTTAAATTAATTTTATATTTCCGTATGTTTTCTTAGGTTTTTGTTTAACGATTAATAAAAATTAAGTATAATTTCTCTATATTTTAAAAAATACAGTTAAACTTGAAAAATCAAAATATGTCCTTATAATTTTTATTAGATAGTTTATAGCCTTGTTTATAGTATTAAAAATTAAAATAGCTAGGGTAAAATTTTAATCTAAAATTATATTTTTCAATGATTAAAAACTTAAAAACTTCAATACTTTTCAATACTTAAAAATAACAGTTAAATTAATTCTGTGGCCTATAGAAATTTAAGTTGACATAATAATGTGTTTAAACAGTATATTGTATATTATGTTTGTGTATATATAACGTACGTAAACAGTCAATACAAACATAATACAACTTAATATTTACAAATCGATCAAAATATATTATATATGTGTATATCTGGATATATTGGTTGCAGCAGAATTAATGCAATTAATGCAAAAAAAAATGTTAAAATAATTTTTAATTCACCGTAAAATATTCAAGTACAAAAAATACTCTGGTTTTCATTATTCATTATTCATTACTTATATTTATATCTTCATTTTAATATTGTTAGTGTTAGTAATTAAAATGTAGATGTACCTTCATAGGTATTTATATAAAAATGAGTGCGAGAGCCGACAGGGTAATCTATATTTCCTAGCCTCGTTTCGTATGTTCTCGTGTTAAATAAGAATAATACATTTTACTTGCGAAAAAAACATATTTTGTAGGTTGCTGGTTAGCTATTAAGTTTTTTTAGAGTGTCGCATGTCGCTTATATAATATTATGGACTATGGCAGTGGTCTTCAACCGGTGGGTCGCGACCCATTTTTGGGTCGCGTAAGCTTTAAAATTGGGTCGCGATACGTTTTATTTTTAAAATAAAAAATATGTTTAATAGATGAAATAAATAAAAATGCAGTTTATATAATCTATATTCTATAATATAATGAATATCAAATCACAGTATATTCAGTTATAATAGGTATTACTATACAATATAGGCATTAAGCAATTTTAGCTTTGTTTTTGTTTTTATACAAAGCTTACGTGGGTCGGGAAAAATGTGGGCATAAAAAAGTGGGTCGCGAGTCCAAAAAGGTTGAAGACCACTGGACTATGGTACCTAAAATAATGAAGACAGTCGAGTTCAGTCTATGCCGACTTGTAATTGAATAGACCGAAAAAAAAAGCGTCATTGAACTATTGAAGATCGGTTGAATAAGTGCATCAGGCTATCAGCTGTAATGTGACGATGATAAATATTCTCGATTGGTTATTCTATATGATGCCCGCGTTATTGATTTATTATACGTGCTCACTGCTAATACGTCAAAGCATTTCGCACCACTATAAATTATAATAATCGCTTACATAATACAACATAGTCACGGAAAATTAATCACATTGTATTATACCTAAATACGTTTTAGGATTTCGGGTAGTGCAAGTGTGGGTATAAACTATAGGTATAACGGATAAAAAATGATATCGTTAGGTACACACAGATAACTAAGCTATAAGTATCACTGTTATATTTAGATTAATTTTTGTTTACACTACACAACACAGGTAACACCTGCACTCTGTAGGAACTTATCTAATATAACATTATTATTATTTATTATAATATATTAATATATTACTAGTTATGACAATTAATGTGACCGTTCATTTGCTCATTATGGAAGAACTAAAAAGCCGTATACCACCGTAGCGGCGTGCCGGCGTAGCTTTATGGGTTCCACACTTCAACAATCATAATATACTAAGCCTTTGCCAAACAATAGTCATATTATTACATTATATAGGTACTAAGGTACCTAAATTACTATCGTACGCTGAGAAATCGAAATAATAGCCAATCGGTACGCGCGTAACAATATAATATGAAAAGGAAAATAAGTTGAACATTTTCCTTTATCATAATTTACCGATATGCTTTGATGCAATAATAATAAAAGTATACAACGTAATGACGGTACGGTAAACAATATGCCAATATAATAACATAATGTGTGCCTACGTTCGCTCGTAAGCCTGTTAATAATTATACTATCTCGTCACGCCGCCCGCCCGTAGAACTTAATTAAGTATATTGTATATACGTAATAACGTCGATATTCACTTATATTATTGAACATTTGCAACACAAAAATGTGCGAGTTTGACATTATTGTATATTTTCATGCCAAGTAGGTAGGTACACGTAACTTCATAAGACATAATTTGTGTGTGCGACAAACCGCTCCGGAATGACCGAAAGACGCGACAAGAAATGCACATGGCTCCAGTAAAATCACAAATTGGAGTGTTTCAAGCCCTCTCACATCCTCCCCACCACCACACACTTCCTGTACACACGATTTTATCACAGATTTTAATATTATGATCACAAATACATGAGATAGTCAATAATAGCTAGGTATAGCCGAAAGTCAAAACTGAATAAAATATCGTGTAACAAAAATGTGTGGGACAATAACTTATAAGTCCCAGCCATGTTTTATGGGGGAACGTTCACGCCAGACCTCGCGCCGACTAGATTCAACGGCAGAGTACGTGACGTAAAAAAATTGCAAAAAGTCTGTCGATTCACCACCGATTGCTGTGATGTCACAAAAAACAAAAATCGCGTACAGCGTACCTAAATCATTATTTTCGACCTGCAAATGAGTCATAATCATAGAACGGCGCGGGCACACCCACCGACCCAACATCAGGCACGCCGTTTGAACACCACCAGGCATCAAGCACCGGGTGCCGGGTGGTGCAAATAATTCGTTCGGCCGCTACCGGCGGCAGCACATGCGGCGAAAACTGTAGTTTCTCCCAGCCGAATGATTAAATCCGTATAGCACGGAGGGATCCGACGCCGTCGCCGCGACTCGGGACCGCCTCGGTACGATATCGCTGTATCAGCAGTACGGGTACGGCTTTTCTCGCGTCTCCCGCCGGCAGCGCCCCCATTTGTGCTCGTGACGCCGAATCGTATTCGTGTAATCGTGTTTCGTCATCGTACTCATACTTCATAGATTAAAGAATAGTACTGTCGTGAGCGTAACGTAAAACATTGTTATTTAATTTTGTCATCGTGAGTCGAGACCGTTATCGTTCCATCCGTGAAATACTTATATTCGCCAACCACTCTACTACGTTAGTCGCACGTCATCCGTAAATACTAAATACCTAGGTGTGGACGTTTTATTCGTCGTTCTTGCGCCGTCATCCGGTCTCCGGTGGTGCCCAGTCGTACACATCCCAACACTAACGGAAAGTCCGTCATCGTGTGATGAACTTAGTCGTCCAGTATTAGGGTAGTACATCGTTACAGGTACGTACGGGTGCGATTACTTATCTCGAGCAAGCGTTTCCTCCGCCGGCCGGTGAGCGAGCAGCGAGCGCGTGCGCGCGCCCGGTCGACCGACCGTACACGTGCCACGGAGAACTGTTGTAGCCGCCCGCCGCTGTAGGGCCTACAACAAGTGTTCTGCCGCAGCTTGTACGACTCTCGTGCCGCGACCTTGGGCACGTGTTGTTTGCCGAAACGACGTGCATGTCGAATGTGTTGCGGCGACGGTCGTCACTCGTCGTATGTGACTACTGATTTTTGTTAGTCGTTAGTCATTCTGTCATTTTGACCACAACATTTAAAAATGTACAGTGGTTATCTGTTTATCTTTCGAATTTGCCTCCCTCTTCTCCCGTACACCCCTTCACGATCCCAGTGCCGCGCAGAGTACATTCCTATATATTCCTGTCGTTTCTTTTCTTGCAAAAAGTTTTTTTGTTCACACCACCCCACTCTTATTGGTCATTACTCGTCCGCCAATTGAAATTACCCCGCCATCTGACGATCTGGCTCAGACATAGATATATAAAACAACATATATATATGGGCTCAGATCATCTGGGTCGTACATGCACGCCGTGCACTATTCGAGCGTAAAACCCGTCCATTTGAATTCACACCGATATATTTAGATTTCGAGGCGAGCGCTGAAGCCTGAAGCGCTGAGCAGTTCGTAGTTCGTACGCCGATAATCACAAGTCCACAACTCACTAGGCACCTACAGTGGTGTATTTACGATTTCCTTCTGGGGGGTAATATCACGAAAAAATCGTAGCATGATTATCGGTCAGCGGTCTTCCCAGGTTACTTTAATCGTTATATTATATTATATTTATGTAAAATGTTCTAATGAACTTATTATTATAATCAAAAGACACTGGAATTGAATAAAATAAAATAAGCTCTGGGTGGGGGTCATCTAGATCGCCACTGAGCCATCAGTACTGTTTCCGCGCCAGTGGCTTAACGGACACCCCATATTAATAATAATGTGTTCTTTGGACTTCTATATGTTGAGAGGAGTTGGAGCCCTGACATTTTTTTTCAAGCGCAATAATGTATCGGGACAGAGTCGCCCTTGTTCAGTTATAACTCTATTGAATAGTATTAATTGTATTAGCTTATATTAAACATAATAGGTACCTAGGTATTTTTAAAATTGTACAACAAAAATAAAACTAACAATATTATCTATACACGTTTACCCAACTAAATCTGAGTGAGCTCCAAACAATTATGGGCAGCAGGGCTTCAGCCCACCCCAAAGTTACGCCTATGTACATACTTCTATGTACCAACCTAAAATTTGTAATCAGCAACATTTATATCCCAAACATTGTTTGTCTAATCCTAGCTGTTCTTATTGTTCTGTTTCTGCTTAAAAACAAGTTGATTATTGTTAAAGACAATTGGTACCTTGTATTACATACTTATAGTTATCACTCATATTTGTTATGATTATTCGTCTGTTTTTTTTTTTTTTTAAATTCATGATTTATAATTGAACATGTTATTTGACATTGTGCAAAAGTTGCCAATATAAATCATACATAGTATGGCAAACCAGGTTTTAAATTTTTAATCATAAGGTTGTTCAACTTTTGTATCTTAAATCATGTTCATTAGTTAAGGAAGACATTTTCATGGTTGTGAATTATGACAATATATTATAATTGAATATTTTTAATATGTAAAATATAATGTGTAATTACTCTAATATAGATACTCAGTATGAGTAATATATCAGTATGACACTATGACAGTATAATATCACGTTGTTGTAATATAAATATGTAATTACTAGGCGTCTAGGCCTAATTAGTTTTATCTAAAACCTATTAAAGTTCTCAGAATATATTTTTAAATATGATGATATGTTAAACATTAAAATTACCAAGCACCAATTATGTTTTATTTAAAGTTAATATTTTGTAAAAATATAATTTTATTAGTTAAATTAAAAGTATGTGCTTATCTCACAAAGGCATTTTGCACGAATTTATTAACTAGTAATAACATATCTAATAACTTACTCAACTAAATAAATACATATAAATCAAATATATAGATACATATTGTATGGTTCAGGAGTTCAGGATGTAGGACTGTTGGTTTGAAATCAAATATATTAAATATTGAGATTCTAATTGTCAATAACTGTTAAACTTTGTTCTTATATAGGTACCTACTATCTAATATATAATTTAATAATTCAGTATTCTAGCCACTTGATATTTAAATTAATTAACAAAAATATTTTAGATGCTTGTTAAATTTTAATTTCATTAGGTAAGTAAAAAAAACCTTTGGTCAGTTTTTTTATTTGTTGTACTCATATCCAAGATACCAGTAAATTAACCATTCATAGATTAACCAACAAAGATTTTTTACAATTATTTTTGAGGTATAACATACCTATACGTTTTCAAAATTTTTTTTGTTAAACTTGTAAATAAAAATCTCGGCACCAATGGGTGTTAAGTACCTAGAATAGTTAATTTCTAAAAAAAATTCTATAGGTATGCAAATTGATTTAAAATTTGTAAATAGAATACTACTAAACCTGTTTTCAAAAGAGAACATACCGGTCGGTGACCAATTTATGTCCGGCTGCGTGCATCCCCCATATTGTTAGCGTGAACACGTGGTTCTCGATGCACCAATCGAATCATTCGATATGTGTGAAAGCGGTATGTTGTCTTTTGAAAACGATTATAAACCTAACTATTCAGTTTGATTTCCTTTTTTTTTTTTTTCAAAAATACAAATTATATATATTATTATATTATATATCACATATTATGTTTTATTTTATTTTTACTCAAATTTCATATTTTTTACAGTTAATTATATCAAGGTATGGAAGAATCCGAAGGAATCACCCACAATGGAACAACACATCTCACCCAACGAAATAGGAAACAACCTCATCAAGCAATTGTATGGCGCAATGTCATGTTGTTTGGTTACCTTCATTTGGCTGCTGTTTATGGTGTATTACTAATGTTTACCTCCGCTAAAATTGCCACAACTATTTTTGGTATATTCAACAACTTACATATTTAATATTTCTAACCTAATAGTTAAATATATATTATTATATTCATTTAGCAATATTGATGTATCAAGTATCTTCAATTGGCATTACAGCCGGAGCTCATAGACTTTGGTCACATCGGGCATATAAAGCTAAATGGCCATTGCGTGTGATATTAATTGTATTCAATACAATAGCCTTTCAGGTATTTTTTTAAATATTATTTATTAGCTAATAACTATTCTAAAAAGATATTGACAAAAATTGAGTTATGTTATTGATTAAATATACAATCAAATATCAGTATCAATATATTTAATCAATGGTAGAACCTAATCCTGAAATTTGCTTTAAATCGTTTTCGTTATCCCTCATCTGAAATCTGAGTTCATATATTTTGTTTTTATCCTGAGTAACAAGCCGGATATTTTAATAGGCAGAATTAGGTAGGTACCTGTTAAAAAAAAGTACAATTAAAATTCTTATTTAATGCATAAGTTTAAAAATGCTGGTACAAGTATAATACCTATACTCTGTTCCATCTAAGAGTGAACCACTCGGCTGACCAAAACACGTTTTTTCCGCACATTCCCACCACAATCCGGACATCGGTGAGAGTTTTAACACGGACGCCGGCAATTACTGTCCGCTAATCACAGAAGGCATAACCATCGCATGGGGGATCAGGCACTGTTTGGCGGCTCAGTCTGCGTATGCGAAAGCGGTTCACATCTTAGATGGAACAGATGGCTTTAATTTATTATGTATTTATGTTAAATATTAATAATTTTAATTTTGTTTGAAACTGTATAAAAATATGTTTTATTTGGTTAATAATATTATACACTTAAGATCATTCCAAGTTTTAATGATTTGGTTAATTTAAATAAAATATTAGTTATTAACTTATACATATATAAAAAGTAGCATATAATTTTCTTGAGTTTTGTGACACAACTATCTTAAATATAAATATAACTACATTTGTTTTTCAATGCAATTTGACTGATTTAGTAGATTCTGATTGTGACATAAAATGATTATATTTTATGTTTTTAGTTCTATACATTCATTTGAACTAATTGATTTTATAAAAAATATTTAATTGGTTTCAAATTTGAATTAAATTAAATAATTCAAGATATCTGTATCTTCTTCAAAATAATGAAGGTACCATTATCTATCAATAAAATACCATTTTAGTCATAAATAAAAGTTGTAAGTAAGCCAATTTTCCAATTTTAACTAAGTTATGTTTTTTATTATTAAACTTTAACCTGTCTCATGTTCCAAATAATTTTTAAATTATCTATTAGTTATAAACCTGTGCCTTTTTATTTAACATATCTCGTTATTTATTTGGAAATGAAATAAAATATAAATAATCAATTCAATTATGGATATATTGTAATATGTTAAGCATTGAATTCATTATTTTGTAGATTTGTTTAAAAATCCTTTAAAGTTCATTATTAAAGTATCTTATGTATGGACTATATTATAACTTTTAATTTTATGATACTACATTGTTTGTCCCCATTGCATTAACTCTAAAATATAAATAAAAAAATTCTTTTTCATCTTTTAATTCATTTATTCTAGACTGTATTTTATGTTGGTGAAAGTGCTCGTCTGATTAGGCACAGAATATGGAATATTTAAAAATAAGTATGTCCTCTACAGCATTTTTAGTAATATATGAGTGAATTAGAGCCAATAGTTGAACTTATAAATTACTCGCGTATAAAACGTGTCTTATACTTATTGCATTTATCTTATTACCTTTAGTAATAGTACCTATACACAAATTAATATAATCATCAATAATTAAGGTTACTACCATAAGTACTATTTAATAATACATCATGTATATAATATATTGCTTTTTAAAATATTAATATTTTAATTGGAAACTAATCGCTTCTATCATAGTCAAAGTATCTATGTAAATGTTATTTGTATGCTTACTTTAGTTGTTTGTTAACATCTTTTGTCAAATAACCATTTTTTGGCATTAAATAACTAAAGATTTAATTTTAATAATTGTCAATGTTAATATATATTTTTTTAAATTGCAATTAAATATTAAACATGCAATAAAAAAATCCATACATTCAACATACATTTAAAACCTGTAAATCAAAGAAATTAGTTAACATCTTCAGAAAAATACTTAAAAAAAAAATTTAATTATATACCAGATACAGATAACTTACCTAATCATTATAATCAGATAAATGTTTTTTATTTTTTTTAAATGTAGTTAGATTATTTAAATTATAAATGTACAATATAGTTTTCTCAATAGTAATACATATTTTGCTTTACGTCAGTTTTTGTTTTAGAATGTTAAATTTTTGTTTTATATAATATATTAAATTTTATCATTTATAAAACTATTTGTAGTTATTAGTCTTTTACAAATATTTGATTAAATTATGCATACTATTACAATTTTTTTATTTAGGATTTTAACAATTTATTTACATTTTAGAACCATGTGTATGAATGGGCTCGTGACCATAGACTACACCACAAGTACAGTGAAACAAATGCAGACCCGCATAATGCAAACAGAGGATTTTTTTTTTCACATGTTGGTTGGTTGTTATGCCGAAAACATCCAGAAATTATGGAAAAAGGACGTGGTATTGATATGGCTGATTTACTAGCTGATCCGATTGTTTCCTTTCAAAAAAAGTAATGTTTTTATTAAAATGTCAATGCCATACAATTATGTATACTGAGTGCATAGAGCGCAAGTCGGCGGCGACCAAAACTCGCCGTAGTCGGCACATCTCCCACCAATACGACTCCCACGGTGAGAACTAAAATTAAACAATAAAGTGATAATTGTTAATAGATATGAACTGTCAAATGACAAAATTCGATAACAGACGATAGCGCTCGGTGGTTTACGACGGTGTACGACCAGTCGACTTGGTGGGAGAAATTAGACCTCGATACCGCGGAGCGACTTCATTTGGATGCGCGGCCGACTTGCGCTCTCTCGGCGCACTCAGTATAGTATAATTGTGTGACAACTGCTTAGTTCTTAAATTTTACTGATTTTGTACCCACGTTTGAGCATTTGTTTCACGACTACTCTTCATTACTTCAGTCCCTTGGCTTATGCTCTCTGGCTGACAGAAGGGTTGAAGGTAATGAAAGATTTCTTTGTAAGCTATTAAAAGATGATATTGACCTCCTAAACTGTCTCAACTTCAAAATTCCATCCTTTAACTCTTGTATTTACTCTCCTTTTCTTATTCCTGTGTGCATTGCCAATATGTAACCACTTGCGTACATTTTGAATCAATATTTTTATGTATAAAATATACATATAAAAAATTTTGAGTAAGTTATACTTTTAAGTTTTAATGTTATGTTGAAAACTTTAGGCAGGTGAGACTTTATTTTTGTAAATTAATTAATAATTATTAACTTTAAATTACAGGTATTACAAGTTCCTGATGCCATTGTTGTGCTTTATATTACCTACATTACTACCGGTGTATTGTTGGGGCGAAAGCTGGGCAAATTCTTGGTTTGTGGCCACTATGTTTCGATACACTTTCTCACTTAATGTTACATGGTTAGTAAATAGTGCTGCACATATGTGGGGCGGAAGACCATATGACAGGTAATAATTAAAGTTAATTTTGTAATTTAACAATTAAGAGGATGCTAACCATGCATTTGTTGTCTCCATCTTACACACGTAAGACATAGCAAATTTTCGTTCACTAGTTTCAATAGTTTGCTGTTAGTTTTGATATTAGAGTGATTTTACCTATTACCATTTTTTTAGATAATAACATGTGTGCTTAAGCGTTGGCTTTTATTCTTTATTTTAATTTTCAAGCGAGCATTTTTAATTTTTGCTATTTCACAATATACCCATATTTTACTTAAAAATTAAAATTTTGAAAAATTCACAACGCTTAAGCACAAATAATGTTCTGGCCTAAAAGTTTTATAATAGGTTAGGTTAATTCACTCTAGTATCAAAACTAACAGCTATTGAAACTAATGTACGACAATTTGTTATGTCGTGAGTGTTGACGGAGACAACAAATGTATGGGTAGCGCCCTCTTAATGACATACCATTTACTTTCTTATAACTTTATATTTTATTATTTACTTTAGGTTTATAAATCCTTCTGAAAACATAACTGTAGCTTTATTAGCTTTGGGAGAGGGTTGGCACAACTACCACCATGTATTCCCGTGGGATTACAAGGCAGCAGAATTAGGTGATTATAAACTCAATATGACAACTGCATTCATTGATTTTTTTGCTAAAATTGGATGGGCATATGACCTGAAGACCGTGTCAGCCGATACTGTACGTAAACGTGTGGAACGTACTGGCATGAATGGCCATGTAGATACTCGAGCATCGTGGGGTTGGGATGACAAAGATTTGCCACAATCAGAACGCGAAGCAGCCACAATTATTAACAAGCAAGGATGAATAACTTAAACCAAAGAATATATTTTAAGTTTGTATTAAGCTTCAGTTAATTGTATTCTGATGGCCACCGCCTGTATTATGTTGTATATATTAATATTATCTTTACCACGATTAAAGTTTATTTGTTTATATATAATCATTATGGTTTATATTTGATAAGGCCTTAAGGGCCGTATTAAGCGACAATGTTTGGGGAGCAAACGTGACTATGACGCTCCTAATTCAGTATATGCCATTTTTTACAAGTAAATAACCAAAAAAAAAATTCATCAGTCGTATAGTTTTGCTACACATATCGTCTTTTACAATATATCGAAATACATACACCAGATACTATTTATACAAATTATTTCATTTTGAAAAAAACTATTGTAAGTATAACATGTTTAAACATGAACTGTGAACAAGTAACAACACATCAAAACACACAATTCTTAAACTCAACTATACAAGTGTACAACACTACTCACTGGCCACTGGTTACTACACTGTCTACACTGTCAAGGCTATGATATTATTATAACAATAAAATCTATGATAAAAGTTTAAACAATATTGAATATAATCGAACAATAAACTACAGAGTCGTAGTAGTAGGTACATATTTATTGTATGCAGGCTATGCGGCGGCTATAATATGTCAATATAATGATAATATTAAAAATAGTACTTAGGTATTTTGGAAACAAAGTCCATAAGACTACAATACTACAACAGCGCTCTCTCCATGGACTTATAATATTAATTTTAAAATTATCTGTGGCCTGTCCACAACTTAAGTCTAAAAAAAAAAACAGAATTATTATTTATAATACCTCTTATATTTAAGATAATAATTAATAATAACAAGTTTTTTTTTTATGGGTTGGTGTTTCCCCTACCCTGAAATTCCTAAATACTCCAGTGCACTGCTCATTTTATAGTGTGTCCCTGACAAAAACTTACTAATTTAAAGTATTGGGTAATTATTATATATGCACTAACTATTAAGATACAAATTACTCATATCACATTAAATTAAACCTTTTGTATTATGAAAGTACTTCATATTTGGTTAAAAAATGGGTTAATATCAAAATATGCAAAAATATGCACTAAAAAATTTTCATTTTTAACCGTTATGCTATGAAACAAATTTTGTGCCCACTTAGCATATCATACAATCAACTAGAACAAATATGTAAATGCATATAAATCCGCGCTCTAGTTATGTATAGTAACTATTAGCTAACTTATAAATGTAATATACTAATACAATTCATTTGAAGATCATAATGATAATTTAAGTATAGTGGTGGTTAGTACTGATGTGTAGGGATGACCAAATAATATTGATGTTATCTTGATATTAATAGTTTGATATATTATCAGTCTTGTCAATATATTCGTCTTGATATATCATAGGGCCAGTTTTCCATAAATAATTTTTATTTTTTTATTTTAATTACCATGATATATAAAAACAGAATATATGAATTCTTATCCATAAATCGAAAAAGGTATTTAAGTTTTATCAGTATTAATATTTATCTTACAATATATTAATATACTTCTATTGTTCAATCATTCATTACTGTGCTACTCATATAATTTATTGTGTATACCTCTTAATTAATTAAATATTATTACTCTCTATCTCTAACACAAGCTAAAAGCTTAAAAGAGATAGATAACCATGTAACCTAACGTAATATTTGTATCTTATGTAATTTATGATGGTTTTTTTAATAAAAAAAAAAAAAAAAAAATTCAAATATCAATATTTATCATTTTGATATATTGATGTCAATATAAATGAATAAAATTAAATTCAGATAAGGCATCCCTACCGATAGGAGGAAGGAATAATCATATTGTGTCCACACTCATAGGCAATAGGCTTAATTGAAATTACTCCTAGTAACAAGTATTAATAAAATACAACTAAATTAATTGTAAATTGTGTTTATTTTCAGTATAACACAATTGTAATATCAACATGATTAACATAATTTAAAAATAATAAAATCATTTGAAGTATAAAAAGAGATTTTAAATACATGTATCTAATATTTATAAATACAATAAAATAAAAAATTTCATTTTATAATAATAAAGGCTAGGCGCCAGAAGGTATTGATGAACATTATTAATTTTTTTTTTAATCATCTTTTTTATTGATGACAGTTGTTAATTTTCGATCTTCAATTGAAATGTTAGAATCATCCCATCCCCAGATTCCATCACCATCAGGGTGTGAACCATCTCCGGTCCTATTGGCTCGTTTTAAAACCATATCTTTTGAGACCACTTTCATATCATAAGCCCAACCAATAAGTGAGAAAAAGTCTATGAATGCAGTTGTCAAGTTTGCTCTGTAATTTCCAAGTTCAGCCGCTTTGTAATCCCATGGGAACACATGATGGTAATTGTGCCATCCTTCGCCTAAAGCTCCAAGTGACACAGATAGATTTTCAGATGGATTTATGGATCTAAAAATAATAGAATATTAACAAAAATAGATACCAATAGAATTAACTATTAAAGACTTACGCATCATATGGACGTTTACCCCAGATGTGAGCGGCACTGTTGACCAACCATGTCATATTCAAAGTGAAAATATAACGAAGCATTGTTGAAGTAAAAAATGCATTAACATATGTTTCGTTCCAAAAATAAACAGGTACTATTGTGGGAATGATAAAGCAAAACAATAATAGTAATGGAACATAAAATCTGAAACACAAAGTTTTGAATTTTTGATTATCACATATCACATATTAATTATTTAGTAAGAAATAAAGTTATTAAAAATTGGATCTTACTTTTTTTGAAACATAACTATGGGATCATTTTTTAAATCAGACATATCAATTTTTAAGCATTTGTCGTAGTAATCTGGGTGTCTACGAACTACAAGCCACCCAATGTGTGAGAAAAAAAATCCTCTCTTAGCATTATGTGGATCTGAGTTTGTATCTGTATATTTGTGATGAATTCGGTGGTCCATGCACCACTCATAAATATGATTCTAAAAATTAAAAATAAATACATTATTATGATAGGCTATGATATTATATAGGTTTATTAAATTTATATTAACCTCAAATGCTATGGTACTCATCAACATTAAAATAAATCTTAAAGGCCATTTTGCTTTGTATGATTTATGTGACCACAAACGGTGAAGTCCAGCTGTTACACCTAAACCTGATAATATCCATGAACATAATCCTAAAAAAAAAACAATTAAAATATAAATTATAAGTAATATGCAAGCTCCTAGTTACCTAATTATTAAAATCAATGAAAATTCAAAAACTATTGTATACAATTAATAATATCTACATAATATATTATACAGTCATACTCGTAATATGGTTAGGTATGTCAGGTAAGTTTAATGTGTCATGAGGCAAAACAATTATGAGTTTTCTCAAAAGCTAGAGTTCAACCTAATTATGCTTCACTTATTTTAAATAGGAAAAACACTTAATATAAAAATTATTATTGTAATTTAGGAACCATTCAAACAATTCTCTTTAATTTTAATGAAATAATTTACTTCAAACTACATAATATTTATGTTCAAGATTAAGCCAATAAGTAGGTTACTAAAAATTATTGAACAGTTTAAAAATTACTAGGTATTTAAACATATAATATAAACGTACCATAAAATGTTGTGAGTAATTTAGTTGATGTAAACATTAAGTATAATCCATAAATAGCTGACAGATGACCAAAAACAAAGAATAATACAATGCTCCATAATATTTCAATCTTTACTGGTTCGAGAGAACTCATGTTATTCACTCTGTCTTGTTTATTATTGTCCACTGAATTGATATCGGTCTAAAATATAAAACGAGTATTAAAAATCTTTGAACACAATATATTGTTACGTAAAATCCGGGAGACAAAATGACGATTAGACGTCAAAAAAATCAACCAAAATGCCATTTATAAAAAAGTAAAATAATTAATTTTCTTCGACAAAACAATATTTACCTCCATCATCGTGTTCGTCGCCGCATCCTCGGCTCCGGTGGCGTCCATAGCTCTGGAAGTGTTCATTCTTTCACTGGTTGCGGTGGATTCACGTAAACTAATGATTATCCAAGAACCGCGATTGATTTTATATACCTGTGGGGAAGTTCATATTGTTAAGATTAGAGCCAGGTCAAAGGTGATCGACAATACACATCTTTGGAACGCGGACGAATATAAAAACAAGATTAGACATTAATTAGACTCAACAGCCTGCGACTGTCACAGACCACAGTCCAAACACCACATGCACAACTGGTCACATGCAACGCTCAGTGAGTGGTGAGTCACTTACTCTCATTATCTGTCCATATAACAGACACCTATATTATAATTATTATTATTTAAAATATACGACGCGTTTTCTTTATCGTTCCAGACGCCGGGTCATGCCACAAAATAGGTATATCGGTACCACACTTATCTAGTTAGTTGTATAGTACTGTTAATTAAACTGTAATTTTCGTTCTTCCCGGGCTCCGTTGGCCGTTAGAAGTTTGGACCTCAAAATATTTCCATAGGTTAATTAATAATACGATACGTCAATTGCTAATTATATCATATTATATTTTATAATATTTTTTTTATTATGGATGATCCTTTGTAATTGTTATAATATTATCGTCGAACTCACTTCTTCGAAACGAGTCCGCGCATCGTATTTATACAACGCAATTCATAATTCGTAGTTCGTACCTTCGTAGTACGTAGTATACGACACAAAAATATGATATTATGATCAAATTAACTGAAGTTGACAGAATATTAATTTTATATTAAACATGGTACATTAGTGATTGCCGATTGGTACGACAATGATTGTACCGGCAACCGGACCGGTATGCCGGATGGCGAACCGACCTGTTGTTGTCGAATCCACGGACTCGTAACGTTATGACCACGGTTAAATATTTAATAAAATTTCCAAGTTCGCGCTACGGAGTACTCGAATATGTTGGTATCAGTGCGGCGGCGATTCGGGAAATCCAGTTGATTTTTTTGTTATTCTTTATTTTTTGATTTTCTGAAACACCTCCGTCGGCCGGCGTTCACCTTTTTATTTGTTTTACCATTTGATTTGTTTCTATATCTATCAAACCCGTCTCTTGAAAAGCCCTAAATTCGTATTGAACAGCAAAATAAATACGGAATATCTACGATGAATATTGTCTTTGTATTATGATTTATGATACCAAGTACAAAGTAGGTAATTATATCTAATAATGGTGTATTGGTGTGTATATTACAGCTTTAAGAATCATTTTGTGCTGAAAAATCCCAACATTTTGGAAAAAAATAAAAAATGTTTATACTATTATTATCATTTTATGGTAGGTAATTTTGTTTATACTATGAACAATAATATTATAAGTTTATATCATAATAAATAGGTAGGAACATTATCCATGTTCTCTTTGGTTTTTTACATTACCAATACCAACTTTCTAGCTAGTAATGAGAATATTTAAATTTTAATATTTTACACACTTATAAATTAAAATATCGTGAAAAAACAACGAGAAAACACAGATATTGTTCTTATCTTTAAGTTTGATGATAGGGTAATAAACTTTAATATTTAATCGAATAACACAAAACTGGAACTACTGAACGTTCCTAGGCTTTGGTATGTTATATGAATTATTTCCATTCCCGATAACCGTTCATGCTTAGGTATATACTTATTTAAATAAATGATATGTATTCTAAAAAATGTAAGTGTAATTATATTATATTTATATTTTATAAACCTGCATAATTTATTTTATTTGAACTTCCGGGACACAATATTACATCACATTCGTGTTGACATCAATTTTTTGATGTTACGTATTTCATAACTATACTGTATAAATTTGAATATTTAACTATTAAAGTATTAAACTTTTTACTCTTTATACAGCAATTTAATTAGTGAATTATTGACAACCTTTTCAGTTTTAGATTCTGAGCAGAACGATGAATGTATTGATTTTACAATGATGTGTGTTTTATTTATTTTTTTATTTTTATTTTTTAAGTTTTTTATAAATAATAATATTGCGCAATCTTCACCCATAATTTATTTTAGTTTTTAGTAATATATTCATACTTTTTGAGCTGAAAGTTATATACCTAAAACGATTTGCAATTTAAATGTCAAGACCTCAAGGCTATTAACTTACTTTGCTTTATCGATGTCCTGTCCTCCCCATTTTCAATTAAAATAAAATATCTATAATAAAGTTTTAATTCCTAAGGCCGGTGTCACTCTTGAGAATATTCCACAGCGGAATCCAGTTACCTATTAGTCCAAGGTTGTTAAAACACAATGTTTTAAACAACTTATTTTAAACATAAATTTAAAACATTTGATTTAAATGTTTTGTTCATTGTTTAAAACTAATAGAACATATTATGTTTAAAACGAATAGAACATTATATGTTTAAAACAGTGTAAAATCCAAGTGAATATTTTTTTTTTGGTTTATAATTAATAATAGATATCCTTCAAAAAAAAAGTTAAAGTATTATAATTATATCTATTACCTACCATTCTTCATTTTAATTTTTTTTAAATTTTATCGATAAAATTACCAAATTATAAATTGTATTACTTAATAGTTAATATTATATACATAATATAATGTCCACATAAAACAACCATTTAGAAAGTATTTCAAATACTTTTAAGATTTAAAATAAGTAATAAATAAACAGTAAAACATATGCTATAGTACACCGTACATGGCATATTGGCATATAAGTAAATTACATATTTGATTAAAATTAAGTTATTTTAAATATACTGTTTAAAACTTTAAAACACTGTTTTTACATCGTTCTAAACAGAAAAAAACAGATTTAAACAAAAAATAGAGTTCTTTTTTCATAAAATGAATATATACACTAATTTTACCAAAGTTCGAATGTTGACAAAATTTATCAAATTTAAAATTTAATAATTATTTTTTAGTCAAAAATTATTAAAATGTTCAACTTTTATAGCTAAGGATTAAAAATGTAGAACAAAATTTCACGTAAATAGTTTAATTGTTATATAAATTACTTTATTCACAATAATATCATCTCATATACTTGGTAATATACTAATATCATAGGCAGATTGACCGTCTTTGCTTGGAATCATTTTTAGTACTTATACAATGTTATTATATAATTTAAATCAAATTTAATACCATCTATTACAGTGACTCACTCAGGAACTGGGACCGAACTTAAAAGAACCGGTTCTGGAACCGGAGCCTTTAAAATTTTAAGAACCAGAACCGGAACCGGAATCTTTATTTTAATATATAAAGTACCGGAACCGAACCGGAATTTTTATATTATATAGTTTCTTTTAGGTTCTAAAATATAATAATTATATTTATTTATTTATATTAGATTTAAATAGAGTATTTACAATCTGCAATAGGTATAATACAATACAATACGTAATTTTTTTTGTTTTTATTGATCTTTAAAGCCCGGCGACTATAGCCATTAGCTGATTGCAAAAACGTTGTCAGTTATTTTTATTAAGCAACATGCATAACATTTTTTAGAGTTCTCAGATGTCCACTTATCACAAAAACTTAAAGTCAATATTACTTTTTCCATATTTTTGTAAGAAAATTACATACATATTAGGTACCTATTATCTATAAATACAAAATATTAATAATAATAATATTTATTTAATGTTCCTACTAAAAATTATCTGGAACCGGTACCTTTATTTTTTTTCATTAAAGAACCAGAACCGAACCGGAATCGTTATTTTATTTTTGGAGAACCGGTACCGGAACCGATACCGATAAATTCAAAAGGTTCCAGTCCCTGGACTCACTTGTAACCTACTGTACAGCAGACCGACACCCACTTGCCCATCTTTTTAGTTTTGAGTTTCAAATTACGCATGATTTGTCTGTGGATAAAAAAACTTGAAATTTAATAATAATAATATTTGATACAAGATTCCTCAAAAATGTATTTACTGGATATGGGTACTGTGAAATAAAATTGATGTCTCGCAGATAATTTAATTATCATATTATTAATACAATGAATTGATGAAAACTCCTGTTTATTTTTGTAATATTATACTGTTTTGTTAGGTTATTATTACGCAATATATTATTATAATGTATTGTGTTTTATACTGCTAACTGCTGGAAAAGCTATAGAAAAAAATATTTACGTCTCAAAAATGTACAGCCGTAGCTCGTATGACTTATGAATAGAAATTATACGGATGATAATCGATTATCTTATATTCTTATACCTTTTACAGTTTTACCAAATCGATAGATTTTTCCTTTTATATTTCTATAATATGATCTTTGTATTTATATAAAACACGCAATTTACTAAGTTTTAGTTTTATTAAGATAGTTTACTTAGTTATTTGAGTATGTTTTCGTATAGTTATAATCGCAGTTAAAGATTCGTGTCTCAACTGATTTATTAAGTTTCACACAAGTTGTGTGTTGATAAATTCAAATCGATATTATTTGCATGTGATGTTTACATTCAAATTATAAGTACCTACCTACTGGACAATTTATTATGAAAAGCATTTATTTCTTAGTCAACAATTAAATGCATACCTGAATAGATAAATTTAACGATTTGAATTTATAATAACTATCAATTAAACTTTTGCCTAAATTTTGTGTGATAGGTATTCATTAGTTATTATAAAAATTATTTGAGAAGTTGTTTTACTTTTTATTTATATTAATTAGACGGAACAACATTGATTATTGTTAGGATAGGTTATAACTTTTTTACTATAATAATATTATGACGATTTTTTATACGAACATTATTTATTTTAATTTTTCCAAAGGTGGTCAAGTTAAGAGGACGTTTAAGAGAACTTAAAAATTAGAGTGAATCGACCTATTATGAAACTTGATGGTAAGAACATTATGTTTTTTTGGAAGTGTTTTTACGATAATTCAGTTTTTAAGTGAAGTTATGAGAATTTTTAATTTACATTTATTATACACGCATATAAATCACTTAAAAACTAAATTATCGTAAAAAAACTTACAACAAAACACAGATGATGTTCCTACCATCAAGTTTTATAATAGCGACCTAACTCTAGCGATTCACTCTAATTTTTAAGCTAACGGCATACAACGTACATTTCTGAGCGTAAATTTGTTATGTTACGCGTTTGTAAGATGGATACAACACATGCAGGTGTGGCGTCCTCTTAATGAAAATACCTAATTAACTCAAGTTAAGTTAAGAGAACACAAGATCAATCAATTAGAAGTTAACGGTTAACAAATTATAAATTAACTCGATAAGGTAAAAGTTAATATTATGGAAAATAGTATTAACTTATCTCAGTTTAAAGAATATTAATCTACTTTTAGAATTTTATTTCCAATTTTAAAAATCTGGTTTCCGGTCGAATTTGTCTTAAGAGGACGCTGCCCATACATTTGTTGTCTCCGTCTTACACACGCACGACATGGCAAATTGTCGTTCACAAGTTTCAATAGTGTGCTGTTAGTTTTGATACTAGAGTGAATTGACCAATTTTAAAACTTTTAGGTAAGAACATTATCATGTGCTCAAGCGTTGCCGATTTTTCAAAATTTT
>NC_042495.1:71622232-71632755 GCF_005508785.2 Acyrthosiphon pisum | reverse complement strand
AAAATAGCGAATAAAAGCCAACGCTTAAGCACAGATAATGTTATTATCTAGAAATTTAATGATAAGTTCAAATCACTATAATCTCCAAACTAACAGCTCACTATTGAAACTAGTGAACGATAATTGGCTATGTCGTATGCGTGCAAGACGGAGACAACAAATCCATGGGTAGCATCCTCTTAAAGATTATTTTTATTTGTACTACAAACATATTATAATTTGTGGCCTGGTGTGGCTCGGTGGTTGGCCTTATAAGTATTACGAATCAATATTTATTCTCACTTAAAAAATAATATAATATAATATAATATAATATTGTGCATAATATATATAATATTTTTTTTCACCATTTAAATGTTTTTCTGATGTGTAATATTATTAAAATTATTTATTTTGTTATTTTACTCGTGTAACTTGAAAAAATCTGAGGGACACAATCCTGTATTTGGGACATAATACTCGTTAGCAGCCTTTTTAAATATATTATGTAAGTTATCAGTAGTAAACGCATATAAAACAGCCAATACAGGACCTATTATAGGCTATATTGCTATAATATTAACCTTATTAGTACTTACATAGTTTGTAATACATATCTATTAAAATATTATATAAATATAATAAATAATATATATGTAGGTACCTATTGAATTTTGTAAAATATAGTAAAGTTGATACTTGATAGTTGATATATTCATATCATTATCAAAGTTAGACATTCAAATTTAATTAATATCTAATCCTAATGATTAATATTTATTAAAAAATACATAGGTTAAATTATCAGTAGGTATAAAAGTGCATTAGTCATTACTCATTAGTAAAACCACTAAAACTTAATCCGAGAATTTATAGTTCATAAATTAATAACAATAATATTGGAAGTAAAAATATTAATACATTTTATTGCATACCTAAATGACTACGTGGCTTGTTCTATACACAACATGTAGCGCACACTATCTAAACTCATGTACCTAATTATAGATTTTGTTTAAAATGTATGTAATTTGCAATCGTATAATTTATCGTAATTTTCTTCTCTAGTCTCTACACCTGAGTCTATACCGTGTGTAGTATTATTTATAATTTATTGTTGCTACTTATACATTTTATCGATTGTCTGCAGTAAGCACTGATAACCGTGGTTATAATATAATTAAATTATAAAATATCTATAGAAATATCAAATAGAGGTTAACTCAATGAAGTGTCACGTGTGTCATCGCTCAGAATCGTATTTCACAGGTATATAATAATTTATCATCGAATTCAAATTTAACATCGATCACAGTGATTTATCTACCTAAAATTCTCCCTATAATCCTTTTCCCTAGATGTAAAACGCAGTATTGTAATGTGTAGCATATTGACGGATAGTAACTGCTATAGCAGTCATACTAATTTAAGTCGTAATATGACCATGACTGCAGGTGTCTGGTATAGCAGTAGGTACTTAATATATTAAAAGTCATTAAATGGCATGACTGCTAGAGTAGTTGCGTTTCTTAGGGCTTCACCACATTGAAAATTATCTATATAGTGTCCTATTATGACTTACTAACAATTCGGGTAAAAAAAAATATTTTAAAAAATATATTTAAAAATCTATGGATTATGCCTAATCAGAGTGACTACCTACCAAATTACAGTAATGTGCATTAACTGCATTCATGAACAGCAGTCATGTCCGTCAACGTGGTAGTTATTAGTATTGTAGTTTATAAATGTCCAAATTATAAATAACATTACAATTTTGGTTTGGTCTTATTTATTTATTAAATTGATAATTGACCAATTAAACTTTGATATAATGTATTTAATAGTCATTAGGTAGTAAACAGGTCAATAATTGTGATTTCTCATAATGCGATAAAAACCCGATAAAAATTAAATAAATATAAATAAGATATTGTTATTCATAAAATTAAGGTTTATTGATTGGTCCAATACTCCAATGTTCTGCATGATACACTTAAAATTACTGAATCACGGATGAATTCATAAATCGAACCACTTAGTTATATAAGTATCAATATTAATTATAATTGTTTAAACTTGCGTATTGATAACGTAAATATTTACCATTATAGAGGTATCTTCACAAATAATAAACAACATTAAAAAATACTGTTGCTGTATACTTATTTTTATTTCCTATACAAATATATAATATGGAATTTGAATCTTATCATATAAAATAATTTATATTTAAATTTAAATTGTATTACTGCTTACTTATCTTCGAGTAGTAATTATAATTTATAATATATTACATAATAATTATTATAGTATTAAAATTTCATAATATGTATTAATGTATTATTATTATTATTATTAAACAATGCCAATGTACCTTACAACGATGTGAATAGGTTCATGTTTTTTGCTGTCTGATGGTACTACATAGTTGAAAAATTACTCATAGTTTAATATAAACAAAATTTCGTCAAGATTAACAACCCTGAAATAATGCAATAGTGGTGTAAACTGTGAATTAAATGGTGTTTTACTCAAAACACGTTTTGACAAAATAAATTTTGTTTTTTGTTGTTATTCAAAAAAAATTTTGGTAGAGATTTGAAAATTTTATTAAATATTCATATAACTTAATAACTAATAAGCTTTTATTAGAAATGTCAAATGATATAATTTTTCAAATATTTTTGATCTTTCAGAACTATTCAACTATAGATGTACAGCCACATGCATTTTTAAGAGTAATTGAAGTTCAAATTTTAATTCAAATGTATAATTTATAACGATATCTATTCACATTTCACAGGAACTTAACTTTTTTCACCAGAACGTATATTATTATTTTATAGATACAAAAAAATATTTAGGTTAATTTTAAGCTATCAATAAGTTATAACATTAATTTATCACCCCGTTCTAAGGTATCTACATACGTCAGTATTGCCTTATGATAATTAATAACATTATATTATAATCAGGGCCTCAGGAATTAGGGCTTAATGCATTTGCAAATTCATATTTATTATAATTATTAATCTCTACAACACATGTTATTTGTTTTTGGCAACAATTATTTTAACCTACCGTTTACTGTTTAGTATTTTCTAATGGAAAAATAAATTACTAATAGCAATAACATAAATAGTTTAAATAGTTTTGAGACAATATTTAGACAAATCGAATATGTCATTCCCTCAAAAATATTATACTCAATATTTTTTATAATGGGTGATTTTACTCTGAGATTACTTAATAACATAGGAAAAATGATTCTGCATATGTCTATCGTTTTGTCTATGTTGTGCGTGGGCCAGAGAGAGAAAAAAAAATAGTGCGCTGACATCCTCTTAAGTTTGGTTAACAAAGGTCTGTATGTTATTATCATTTTTATATTCTTCTAGAGTAACTCTATAAGTATAGTAACTAAGAAGTAATACGTGATACACTGATGCCTATGCCCTATAGTATATACTTTATAGAGTATAGACTATATTAATATGTTATATGATGTGTATTGCTTATGGAAAACAACAAATTAAAATATTGAATTTGGTATTCAATTATTTTTAAAAATAATATAACAATTTAATATATTTAATTTAAATGCTGGTACTACATAGGTGAGATCTCATTTGTATTTTCTATCTATATAGATATTTTTTCATATAGGTATTTAGTTGCATTATAATACATGCAAAATAAAATCTTTGTTAACTAGTAACGACTAATATGAGTTTAACATAAATTTATCACTTTCATTAAAAGTCGCACTAACCTAACCTAACTCATTAAGAGTTCGTTAGAATTCCAAATGCGTTAATTGTCATATAGTGACTTTTCAACATAATAATGTATTGTTATGTACTGCTGTATTAGTACAGCCATTGATTAAATATTTAATTATTGTATATTTAATCAATGATATAGCATCGGTAAGTTCTGGTTTTTTTCGTCTCGTGCATATTATTATTATATAAACAATTATATATATATATTAGGCACACTTAATGATATTAGCGTAGTACTATCATTTTCATCATCTCAACAAATGCACTAGGTAATAAATACATAATTTAAGTAATAATATTAAGAACCCAAAACTGGAGATCCATATTACAATCATTGCATGATACAGGTCGGTTCTGTAGTTGTTAGCATATTTGTGCTTGTATCTGTTATAATAGCAATATAAACATATTTTTTTTTTAATATAAGACTAACGGGTAAATATCGTGTAAATATGTATACAGTAGTGTACAGTACAGGATTTCCGGGATACATTGATTTCATATAATATTATAGTTGTTTGGTAAATTAATATCATTTGACAACATAGGTACATATTGCATATTATTTGGTCAAACTATTGTTCAATCGAAATAACAAGTACAATATATTGAATAGGTACGCATAATAATTACTATGCGACAAACGTATACGCCATACTATAAATCTATTCGATCAAATCGTATGTATGTAAAACCAACAGGTCGACGAATACGATTGACCTTCAAGAGGTGCATACGTTCGCACAGTTGTTCGCCGGACTTCGACGAAGAATTTTTCAACATTAAGGTAAGTACGTTTATTTAAAGTAAATCAATAAATTATACTCTACACGTTTATGCTACACAAATAACGAATCATATTTGGTACATGATATTTACATGATATAAATTTCTACGGATGCTTGTAATTAATTTAATTATACATCATTTTATTTTTTTTTTGGCAGAAATGCGTATCTGAATTATTATTCATTTGACATATCGATCTCAACATATATTTTAAATAAAAGGACGTGCATAAATAAAAGTTTTAAAGTCGGTAATTTTGGTCATCTATTTATAATGGCGGTTAAGGACACCAGAATACCGAGAGAAACGCGATGGCCAAGTGTTCTTTATTATTTATACCTTCATTTTTCTGCTTTGATCGGACTCTACTTCGTAGTTTTCCAAGCTAAATGGACAACTATAATTTATAGTAATTATTTCGATTTTACAGATAACTATTCATATTTGTATTTATTTACTACCTTGGTAGGTAACCTATTTTAAATAGTAAATTGCAATCATTTCCATAGCGATATGTCTTGTCTATGTGTCTGTCCTCGGCTTAAGTGCTGGGGCTCATCGATTATGGGCACATTTAAGCTTCAGAGCCAGTACCGTGCTCAGAGGATTCTTGGCTTTTGCACAGACTTTAATATGTCAAGTATGTACAAATCATCAAAATTTTAGTATATAATAAAAATACAAATAATATTATTTTCAGGGATCACTTTACGACTGGGTGTTAGAACACCGATTGCATCATGCGCATTTTGGTACAGAAAAAGATCCTTTTAACCCACACCGTGGCTTTTTCTATGCATATTTTATAAACAAATTGGTAACAAGCCACCCTGATCATGAGAAATTGTTAAAAACTATTGATGTCAAAGATTTGGAGCAAGATCCTATTGTAATGTGGCAAAAAAGGTAAAACTTTCCAATTAAGTTTTCATTAATAATACTATTTTTATGTTTCGCTTTAGACTTTATTGGTTGCTGACTCCATTGTTGGTGATGGTCACCGTGTTTTTGCCGTCTGAACTGTGGGATGAGTCACTTATGTGTTCAATTTTTATCGTTGGATTCCTCAGAGTCACAGTATCGTTACATTACAGTTGGATTTTAAATGCGGCTACGATAATTTGGGGACTAGAACCACTTAACAAGTAATTTACAAATTTACAATTAATACATTTCGTACTATTATATTATTAAAAAAGCCAACAAAATATATAATAATAAATATAATAATATATTTAATTTATTAAACTATAAATAGGTAGTGAAAATTAATTTAATTTCTTATGTATTATCTATATGGTTTTAATATGTTGTGCTATAATCTAATTTATAAGCTATATCTTCCAACATAAATTATAACTTATAACTTGCAACTATAAAAATAACTTTAGACGCTCATAAAAAAATTATTGTGAATTTATGTTCTATTTTTTTCAACCCATTTTTCCTTAATTTTTTTAAAATTTAAAATTGTTTTATATTTTTTAATCAATAATATATTATGTAGGTTGTATGTACCTATTGTATCTACTGAAAATAAAACGAGCTATATAAGTATAATATGACGAATGATGACACAATATGTCAATATTACAGCCCATAGGCGGTACTACGGGGCAGTGGCGTCATTTGAGGGGGGGCAAGGTGGGCATTTGCCCCTGTCTGATTTTAAAAGCGACCCGATGGGCCGGTTCCCAGTTGTTGCCGTTTTACCATTACTATATTTTATAAGCGCAAAAACATGCCTATTTTATAATATTTTCAAAAAATATTATACTATATATACTAAGAAATTATTGTCACATTGATACATTTTTACTAATTGATAGTTGGAATATATTTATATTTAGACGTATGCGGTGACGTACCTACATACACATTGTATGTTTGGGTATGTATTTATGTATGTTTGTTTATGTTGTATGGACAACAATAATAATAATTAGTATCATAATCTAGTATAGTTTAATTTCTAAAATCTTAAACTAATACAAATTCTAAAAACAACAACCGATTGGCACTCTTATTAATAATTATCATTGATCTCGGACTTCAGTTAACTGCGACAGTCGTGTATGATTCAACTATTCTGTGTAGGTACCTATTGTGTTACTTTAGCTGAAATTTATTTTTTTCGTGACGCGTGTTTACATTAATATTTTAATTTGGGAAAAATATGACTTAAAAAAAATAAATAGATGGTAAAAAAAAATAAAATAAATATATAAAAATATAAAATTACCGTAAACTGCTCAAGAATCGAAAATAATTTCTGGTATGTTTAATAAGCAGACAAAACTTGAGCGACTGCGCCAGAAAGCAAGCAATAAAATAAAATATATAGGTACCTATTATTATTTAAGATAATATTAATTTGTAAATATATCATATACCAATATAAGAGTAATAGAGTATAGGCTATAAGTGATGATTTGGGTAGAATTGATTTATAGATAATGCAGTTGATACATATTTTCAAAAATAAAAAAAAAGAAGATATCCTATAATAAACTACTAATATTATTGTTTTTCAATATAAATATTGCCATATAATAGTTCGTAAACTTTTAACTGATATAGGTATACAATTGTTTTTCTAAAATATCTGCTACCTTTTATTTAAAAATGATGTTACCTAGTTCATAAAAAGGGTACCATAAAAAAATGTAAGCAGTTAATATGTGGTTGCGATCGAGGCGAGCAGTTTTTTTTTACCCATTCGGGCCGGTCAAAACCTTTGCCCCCCTCTATTGAAAACTGAAATGACGCCACTGCTACGGGGGTGGCAGAGTAGGCAACTGCCCCTCCTACGAACCGTACTTGTATTAATACATAATTCCTTATTAACGACCCCCCCCTGCCAAGAGGGTCTAGTACCACCTATGTTACAGCCCATGGATTTCGATTTATTATTATTGTCTATGTATACACTGTATACACAGTATACACAGTATACATATACCTATAAATAATAAACATAGCACATAATATAAGTACGATATTGGCAGACCGGAGAGAAGTGCCGCCATCCCCCACTCGGGCATGACAGATACCTACGGGTTCCCACTAAAAAATCTGCCAAACCAAAACACACGTGATTAAAATTACAGTATCCTCCCCCGCAATAAAAAAACACCCAATGGCCTAAGTTGCCGTGGGTTAATTAATAATAATAATAAAAAAAAATATTGGCAGAATTACGGCGTTTTAATTTCTTTATCTAATACTTAATATCATACCTGTGTCTACATTAATAAATCCGATTATTATTTCGTTCAAATTTAAACTTAAGAGCAACGTTAGAGTAAATATCCACAACAATAATACAATTTCCTCCTATAAACAATATTTCCAAACTAACATGTAAAAATATTAAAATAACATCCAATTTTTTTAATTATCATATTAATTTTATAAATTGAAAATATGGGTATATTAGTATATTGGTATTTAAGTTCCTAACGGCTATGGGTACTGATTACAATATACTTACAAATTAAGATAATAATACTTAAGTAGTTATTGGTTCATAAAATTATATAACTTGATGTATAATAAATACTATGCGCTACCGTTACCTGTTATTAAGTCTTAAGATAAATAAGATGACTCTTATTAATATTAATCTTGTATGTGAAAAATCTGACTTCACCTAAACGGTATAAACTAGATTTAAATTAAACCCAGTTTGTTGATTCAGGTATTCTATTCAAACAAATATGGTATTCGTCATAAACAAAAGCCTGTGGCCTCAATACCATTATACATTACCGTGGGACTATCAATGTGGTGAATACGGAAATTATAATCATGGGTGCATTACGGCTCACATAAGAGTATGGGCAGCATTACGATTAGTGACCTACCTAAGGACAATAGATACCGATGGAATGAGAAAAGCTATGATTGAGGCGGCCAGCACAGGACAAGAATTCAACCAATGTGCAGAAAAATATGCGTTTGATCCAAATCTTCTTAAAATAAAATGTGAATTAGATTTAGAAAGGATACCTTCTTGATTGCAATTAATATATATATACTATTATAATTTATCATTTGTACATCTATAATATGATTAAGCAGTGGTGGATTTAAGGGTTCAAAGTAAGTCGGCAAATCAATAAGAGGGGCCTCCTACAAAATGTATCAGTAACATACTTACCCCCATTTCACAAAATATAGATTATAATTAAAATGTAGCTTGACAAATCAGACAAAAAGCCATGCAAATATTAAAAAAAAAGTAAAGCCATAAAATTATACATAAAATTATAAAGGTTTAATTTGAGTCACACACCTTTAAATTAATTCGTACTACACATAATTTTAGGAGCTGCTATGTACACAAAAGTCGATGATAAAATTACCATTTTATATTATAATTCACAAAAACAATAATGATGTGTGTGTATGTTTCTGTGGGTGACGGACCGGTCCGCTAGGTTGGCGAGTGAATTGGTGGTGTGGAGGCAATCACTCTTTGCTTCTATTTATAATTTTATACTTAATTTAATAATAATAATACTTATTATTGCATTTCAATCAATACTTTATAGTTATAGTTATAGAAATTGTATAGCAGTTGTCATGCCCTGATTTAGTGAAATAGGGGCCTGTGCACTATAAACTTTGGGGGCCTTTTTTAACAAAAAATTTAAAAATAATAATAGATATTAATAATAATACATATTTAACAATAAAAAGTTCAATTAATTTATTTAATTATAATGGGTAGACATTTTTTTCTTGTTTTTTTTGCAAATTCAGCAATTACGTCTTCAAATGTTAACTGTTAAGTAACATCATGGTTGATTGCCTGTAATGATAAAGATTCCAGTTTTTCTTGTGTTAAAGTAGAGCGCATTCAATTTTTTATACGTTTGAGTACAGAGAATGAACCTTACGACTACAGTTCGTGCATGGCATTGATAAATATATTTGTAATATCATGTCCAAGTTGGGAAAAGTATGGCGGATATTCATTCTTCGATTATATTTCAAACAATAATGGGGATCTTCAAAACAATAATTGTTTTATTAATTATTAACAGGGGCGGACTGGCCCAGGGTGCTATACACCAAGTAGCACCCCGGGCCCCCGTTTGTATTTATGATCCGGGCCCCCGATTACCACAGTCGGTATACGGTATAATACTGGTATAATACGGTATTATACAAAATAAAAATAAAATAGCATATTTCAACATCTCTACAAATAAACAACATGTTATTCTTAATATTTTTTTTATATTTACTTATAAAACTAAGGGCTCTTTCCTAATTTAGGTAGGTTTGAAAAAAAATTACGGGCCCCTAATTAATTTTGCACCCCGGGCCAAAAATAGCCAGTCCGACCCTGATTATTAATACCGAGAAATGACTTTTTCAACTCTTGAAACTGAATCAGTTCACATTCAAAATTATCAGAATCTAAATCATCTGAATATGTATCCAATATATTTTTGAAACATTTTTGTATTTCTGATCTGTCCATATCTTTAAAGAGAAAACCAAATTTTTTTTCTAATTCTTCATAAGCATTGTTTCTTTTTCTCAATTCAGTAATTAACCATTATCGTTGATAATATCATTGAATTATAGTATTATCACTGACCGATACCTTATCGACTGATATAACTATCGATGGCTTATTAGTCTAAAACGTATGAAAACTACGTCTGCTGCGGCCTCATTAAATAGGTTATAGTTACTAAATCTTTACTAAATAATTAGATATGATTTATAATCAATAATAATTTTTAAGTTACCTAGGTAATTATATTTTATTTTATTAATATTGTGTAAAACCATAGACTGAGGTCTGAGTATTTTTATTAACATATAAAAAAATATACTAAATAAATTTCCTGTCTATTTATAGTTTCAAATATGAGTTAAAAAAATGTGCATGCATATATACATTATATTATTTATATATTATGGAATATGGAATCATAATAATTAGTT
>NC_042495.1:71621920-71622132 GCF_005508785.2 Acyrthosiphon pisum | reverse complement strand
ATACAGTGACCCACTTCTAACCTACTGTACAGCAGAGCGACATCCACTTACCCACCTTTTTTTGAACTTGAAATGCTAATAAAAAAAAACTGTGACTAAGGATTTTTAATATTTTTCAAATCTCATTGTAATAATATAGTAGGAGCCTTGCATTAAATTTTCAAGTATTTTTACTCAACAAATAATGTTTTATTGACATTCATAGAAAAAAA
>NC_042495.1:71599911-71621820 GCF_005508785.2 Acyrthosiphon pisum | reverse complement strand
AAAAACTAATTAAATTGGAAACTGAAATTGTCTGTAAACAGCTCAAAAAATTTTGAAAATTTGATCATGTATAGAAAATGGAAATATAAACAACCAGTGAAAATTTCATGTATCTACAGTCATTCGTTTTAAAGTTACACCAAAAACCAAAATCAATTTTCTCGAAAACAGATTTTGCGTAAAAATTCCCGTTTTTCCTGAATTTTTCTTTTGTTTTTCACGGCGCTTTTGAAAACTATACGAAATTTCAAATTTTGACCTCCCGAATGCACCAACTAGATTCACTTTCCCATCAAACAAGATACTGTTGAAGAAAATCCAAGCACTTTTACTGTCCTAAAAGGTGATGACAGACACAAAAAAAAAAAAATAAATAAATAAAAAAAAAAAAACACACATCATTGTAAAATCAATACATTCATCGTTCCACTCAGAATCTAAAATATATTCTTACGCTTCTTCTCTTTTAAACCTTTGTGGAGCTTGAACCAACCACTTGGCAACAATTTCTCCATACATTTTATTAGTTAGATCAGCCTTTGTAAAGCGAACAAGTACTGAGAACAAAAAATTGCAATTATAGAAAATCAAGAATAATATATAAAAACTTTTATGTTTACATAAATAAGCATATATATATTTTATAATTTATTTGAATACAATTAACTAACTTAATATGGCTTTATTAAATAGTTTAAAGTCATTGCTGAATGAACTTTTTGCCCCTTTTCCTTTCCAACTGTACTGACAAGCTACCTGATTAGAAATTATATATGCTAGTGCATTGGTTACTACATCTTCATAATCAGTTCCTCCCAATCTTTTGAGATCATTCACCTACGTATAACGTGTTATAAAAAATTCTAATATGTTTAATATAAATATGCTATGGCTTGAAACATAAAAAGAAGAGCATAAATAATGTCAACCTGCTATATGAAAAGTAGCATAATGCCAGTAGTGCTAGTATAGTAATTATACGTATAATTACAAATTATCATTTTTATATTTTAACCAAGCCGAATAAAAGGCATATCAATTTGTTTGTAACTAAATAACAATTAAGAACTTACTACTGTTTGACAATTATGAAATATTAAAATTAAAATATGATTTTACCAATAAAGTTAAATATGCAGGTTCATTTAATTTATTTTCAGCTGCTTTAAATTGACCATCAGTTAAATATGGGAGATCTGTATCAAAAGCTGTAAGAGTACTACTGCCCACAAGTTCTGTCCCATTCAAACAAACATTAGAAGATGCATTCTGCTGCATTACATGTTCTTTAACCTCAGCAATTTCTTCACGTTCTTGGATCATTTCGGAATTGATTTTTGAAAGCTTCTTATAAACTTCTTTAGCAGTAAATACTAGTAAGTTCGTAGTAGTAAATTCGCTGCGGCAATAAATAATTATTACAATCATTTATAATTACGTCATAAAATCAATCTTATTTAATCAGCCAATATGATATTATAATATAATTATTTATATAATTGTAAGTTGTAACACAATGTTATCTTTTTGAACTAAAAATTTAAACATTACGCGTATCAATAATAAAATAATTAAAATACAAACACAAGGAGCACTTATTTAGTATGGTATGGATAAGGATGAATTAACGGAGATATTATATTATACTCTATACGTATCTGCATAAAATATGTATTGTATTCATTCTAATTTCTAAGTTCTAATTAATGTGAAAATCGAAAATTAGTTTGTTTTTTTAATATAAAATACTAAATAGCATGTTTTTTTAAAATGCGTTTGTGTTACATTTTCCTGATCTAAGTATCTAACCAGCTAAGCCATATTATAGCGTATGCAAAAATGCAGGCATTCCAACATATTCTAGACCAGTGATTCAAAATTGTGTTCCACGGAACCTAAGGGTTCCGCCAGATGTATGTGAATATTAAGAAAATTATTTGATATTATACATACCTCCTATATACGTTTTAGTCGTTTTACGTCAATAATTTTTAATAAATTAAATGTTTAATTCAATGATAACAAATTATAATATTGTTGACAATATTATTCCGAGTGTAAAAAGCTCTGGAAAAAACAAATTCAGCATAAACCATGTACTTCCACACATCATGTCTTTATGAGTTTTTGACCTCTTCCATACGGTCCAACATACCGAGGTTTTGGTAAAACAGCTGGCACCGGTGGGACAATTTTACTACGCCGTGGCACACAGGTGTTGACTAGAAGCTCGCGGTGCTTATATAGACATGAAACTTACTGCATGCCCGTGCCATAACGGTAAACTTAATAGCTGTGATTCTATACGATTGGAAGCTAAATTCAGCTTGTGATAATATGATTAATTTGGAATTTGTTATAGGCACCTTTTATAGGTCAATTTTTTTAAATACCATAGATAGGTAGATAATATGTCTTATGCCTAGACAGACATACCGTCTCCGCTCAGAATTGTTTTTTTTATACAGTGATATTATGTCATTGAATTCAAATTTAATATTACCCATTATACAGTGACCCACTTGTAACCCACAGTACAGCAGAGTGACATACACTTACCCAACTTTTTTTTTATTTTTTTTTTCATTTTTTTAAAAATTTTTTTTGTGTCTGTCATCACCTTTTAGGACAGTAAAAGTGCTTGGATTTTCTTCAACAGTATCTTGTTTGATAAGAAAGTGAATCTAGTTGGTACTTAGGGGGGGTCAAAAGTAAAATTTTTCCAATAGTTTTCAAAAGCGCCGTGAAAAACAAAAGAAAAATTGAGGAAAAACGGGAATTTTTACGCAAAATCGATTTTCCTCAAAATCGACTGGTTTTTGGTGTAACTTCAAACCGAATGAATTAAGAATTCGTAAAAAATTTTCTTTTTAAATCTAAGATTTTAAAATGTAATACAAGATTCCTTATAAGATTATCTACCTTTATCAAAAAAAAAGTGTTTATAAGAAAGTCAAATTAAATTTTTATAAGTGTTTGAAATTCAAATTTTTACACCATTGCAGGATATTCACTCGATTTCTCATGTGACAATATGCTTATTTTATTGTTATTAAAAAACGAATGACTGTAGATACATGAAATTTTCACTGGTTGTTTATATTTCCATTTTCTATACATGATAAAATTTTCAAAATGTTTTGAGCTGTTTACAGACAATTTCAGTTTCCAATTTAATTAGTTTTTTTTTCTATGAATGTCAATTAAACTTTATTTATTGAGTAAAAATACTTGAAAATTTAATACAAGGCTCCTACTATATTGTTACAATGAGATTTGAAAAATATTAAAAATCCTTAGTCACAGTTTTTTTTTATTAGCATTTAAAGTTCAAAAATTAACAAAATATGTAAAAATCACGAAAATCAAGAAAATTAGCAAATTATTTTGAGTTAATAATTCGTAAAAATTTTTCTTTTTAGAACTAAAATTTTAAAATGTAATACAAGATTCCTTATAGGTTAATCTACCTTTATCAAAAAAAAAAAGGTCTATAAGAAACTCAAATTAAATTTTTATGAGCGTTTGAAATTCATATTTTTACAACATTTGATATTCACTCGATTTCTAACGTAACGATTTTCTTAATTTATTGTAATTAAAAAACGAATGACTGTAGATACTTGAAAATTTCACTGAATGTTTATATTAGAATTTTCTATACACGATAAAAATTTGTAAATAACTTGACTCTTTTTGAGCTGCTTACGGACATTGTCATTTTTCAATTTTTTTAATTTTTTTTTCTATAAATATCAATAAAATTTTATTTGTTTGGTAAAAATACGTGAAAATTTAATGCAAGGCTCCTAATATATTGTTACAATAGCAATTGTAAAATATTAAAAATACATAGGCACACATTTTTTATTTAGGAATTGAAGTTGAAATTTTGACAAAATTTATCAAATTTAAAATTGAATAATTATTTTGTAGTTAAAAATTTATAAAATGTTCAACTTTTATATCTAAGGATTGAAAATTTAAAACAATATTTCACATAAATATTTAATTCTGTTACCAAAAATTCTAAGAAATACATAAGCACAGTTTATTTTTATAGTCATTTTAAGTTCAAATTTGGACGAAATTACATATTAAAAAAAGTGGAATAACTATTTTAGTTATTTTGTTGTGATTGTAATGATTGTATAATAATTTTTGTGGGTACTTGAAACTTCTAAAGTATACTATTATATATCTATGATAGTACCACGGTTTGTTGTTGATGTATAACGCGTTACCTGATGGATATTGTCATATGATTAATTTGGAATTTATTATTAATACCTATTATAGCCTATAGGTCAATTTTTTTTTAATACTATAGATAAGTATACCTATAATAGGTACCTATGTCTAATGCCTAGACTGACAAACCGTCTCCGCTCAGAATCGTTTTTCTTATACAGTGATATTATATCATTGAATTCAAATTTAATACTATCCATTATACAGTGATCCACTTGTAACCTACTGTACAGCAGAGCGACATCCACTTACCCACCTTTTTAGTTTTTACTGTCCTAAAAGATGATGACGGACACAAAAAAAAAAATTTTAAAAAAAACACACATCATTGTTAAATCAATACATATCTAATATATATGTTGACTTTCAAATTATATTTTATATTAAAAAACAATGAAGAGCAATGTGCCATTGTGGTGGTGTCACCACCGGTGTGCCAAAATATTTATAACTACAATTACATTTTTAAACGACAAGTAATATTTTTATGTTATTTTAACCCTCAACTGCTCTACCCTCCACTTGTTAAAAATAATAGTATGTAAAAAGCCACTTAGTTTATTATAATCACTCACATGATTTATTGATTTGGCATATAGAGAATAAGTTTATAAATATGCTAAGTAGTAAATGCAATGTGCATATAGCGCATAGGTACCTATATAAAATAAGAATATCACTCTTAATCGATTCGAAAAAATAACGCATTTTCGACGTACACTGACATAATAATTGTTAATCATTCTATCTACAGATATTCAGAATTTATATATTATTGAATAATCAGCTTCCACTTTAAATATTGTTGTCATTCAATTAACCGGTCGATCTAAATGGATGAAAATTAAGTGGTGTATTATGCCCGATGCTGTATCTCATGAGTCATGTTATACGTATTATATTATAAGTTATAACTATATTATGTATAAAGTATGTTATTCATTGTATTTGTTATGTAGTAGATATGAGCGTAGGTAGTAGATACCCACTATCCAAGAAATATTAATAGATTGAAAAAAAAACTGGAAAGTAGCTCTCCTATTGGCTTATTGAGCGGTTTGAGAATAAAACACCTACCTATTATAAATATTGTAGAAGAGAAGTTAATAATATTATTATATGCCTGTATAAAAGTAAATTTTAAATATTTGAATCACTAAACTCAATAATTCAAATTCAAAAAGTAAAATATCAAGTGTTATAGAACTAAATATTGGACATTGAAAATAAAATATCGAAAATCAACTCATGTAGGTACTTCGATTATCATTAATTAATTTTTTCTAACTTTTTCATTATATTTAAATGCATTGGCGTGCGAAGACCTGAATTTCAGGGGTTTGCCGGGGTGCCTACAATATTAATGAGCCCTCTCTTAATAAGACATGTACATATTAATCGGTGGTACCTATATAATTACTAGTTGCAACTACTAAATACTAATTACCATAGTTATATTTATATATTCCCTTGGATCAATATCTATTTCTAAGATAATTTATTGTTTATTTATTATTAATTGTATTTGTTTATAAATGACACCTATAGCTGTTATAATCATAATAATAGAAACTATGCCGCACAAATTAAAAATATTGTACGTTTTATAATTTTTTAGATTCTGAGCGGAGCGATGAATGTATTGATTTTACAATGAAGTGTGTTTTTTTTTTAATTTTTAATTTTTTTTTGTGTCCGTCATCACCTTTTAGGACAGTAAAAATGCTTGGATTTTCTTCTACATTTATCTTTTCTGATAGGAAAGTGAATCTAGTTGGTCTTTGGGGGGTCAAAAGTAAAAATTTCTTAGTAGTTTTCAAAAGCGACGTGAATAACAAAAGAAAAATTAAGGAAAAACGGAAATTTTTACGCAAAATCTGTTTTCCAGAAAATCGATTTTGGTTTATGGTGCAACTCTAAAACAAATTACCGTAGGTACATGACAATTTCACTGAATGTTTATATTAGCATTTTCTACACACAATAAATTTTTTTTAAATAATTTGACTCTTTTTGAGCTGTTTACAGATATTTTTTTCTTTAAATATCAATATTTATAAATGTATTTGTTGGATAAAAAAGGGTGAAAATTTAATGCAAGACTCCTGATATATTGTTACAACAGCAGTAAAAAAATATTAAAAATACATAGACACAATTTTTTTTTTACAAGCATTTAAAGTTCGAATTTTGACAAAATTTATCAAATTTAAAATTTAATAATTATTTTGTAGTTAAAATTTATAAAATGTTCAACTTTTATAGCTATAAGGATTGAAAATTTAAAACAAGGTTCTACGTAAATAGGTTATAATATATAAATTACTTTAGGTCACCTTAATATCATTATAGTAGGCTGACTGACAGTTTTCGCTCAGAATCCTTTTTCTTATACAATGATGATATCATTGAATTCAAATTTAGCACCATCCATTACAGTGGCCCACTTGTAATCTACTGTACAGCAGAGCGACATCCACTTACCCACTTTTTTTAATTTGAAACATGATTTTTTTTTTGTTACCACATGAGTATATTAGAAAAAAATACATTTATTTCTAGTTCCTAACCTTATAATGAAAATATAACTATGATCTGCATGGGACTTAAATTTTAGGGCAGCAATTACAAAGTGGCATGGGTGCCCAAGCACACCCGGCACCCCCTGTACACAGGCTCAGATTAACACTATCGTAGACCATAGGCACAGTACCTTTAGTGCATACACGCTAATATTGCCTTGAAGGCTGCAGTGTCCAGTGTTTAAATGGTAAAAAACCTTCTGTTTGGGAGAAGAAGTGTCAAATCTTAGTGTTAATCCTTTAAAAACAAGAATATTTACTACATACAATTCAAATCTAAACTTATTACTTTTTATATGATACCAAACAATTTTAACAGATCTTAAAAACTATCTTGAAGTAAAATTCATTTTACTTCAAATATATATACAATTAAATTGTCAAAAACCATAAAAAGACAACTTATTCTATACCATTTTGCATATTTCTTTATTAGGTATAATACAAAAGATAATTATTGTAACAAAAAAAATATAACAATTTTGTGTAGTAATGTAGTATAATACTTAGATATAACTTTATAGTTACAAAACTTTTTTGCTACATTTTTTGCTTGCAAGTGATTCAATAACTTTTTCGGTATCGATTTCACGGAGCAATTCGTGTTCAATTCCAAATACTGATAACGAAGATAATTTATCTTGCCTAATAGTTGATCGCTTCCAATTCTTAACCCTTTTTAAAATTGAAAAGGATCTTTCGTCTTCACACGAAGTACTAAAAATTGATAAATATATTCTGAAAGCAATGTTTACATTTGGAAAACTTGTTACCATTTCGGTATTTATTTGTTACATTAGCATTTCATTGACAGACATTCTAATTTCTCGAAAGCGCTTGAAGATTAAAAAATCATTAACTAATCGATTAATTCCAAATCGGTTTTATAGGCTTCGCCTAAATTATTTGCATTTATTTTTATTTCTTCGTCTTTTAAACTCGATTTAGTTAAAAACTAAATCTTTCGTCTAATCATAAATACGTATTTTTCGTTTTTCCATTTCTACGATCAATTTGTCAACGATAATTTATAACATTATATGTTTGAATTTTTAATTTATCTTTAGCGAATCTACGAGATCTACAGCATCAATTGCATTGCCATAAATCATAATTTACCGAGACTAGTGAGTACCGTGCAGTCCTACGCGGAGAGACCGACCTGCAGTCGATAATAAATTATTGTGTGTATTACGAAAACGAAATTATTATTTTCTAAAATACTCTAAACAGTATTCGGGGCATCATTATTAAATACATTATATTTACTTGTTTTCTAACGTGTGTCGTGTACAATCGTACAGTACTTATAATAATAATAAATAAAAACTTAAAATATTACAAAAAAATCGTAGTCACACATTTTACATTCGTAGACCCCATTAAGTTCGTAGTCCCTAGGCACAGTGCCTATAGTGCCTATGCGCTAATACGGCCCTGCCTGTGCACATGCCTATGTTTAAAATTTAAATGATGTCAAATGATTGTTAAATATTTTGTATGGGAATTTTCATATTCGTATGAGAACGAATCATTTGTGTGAATTTATGCGGGAATTTGATTTATTAGCTTTTTTGCAGGTTTGCAGTGTTGGCGGTGATTAATAATATTATAATTTTATGTTATTAATTTTATTTTTTTGTGATAATCAATAGGTATATTTTAAATTGTTCTTATTTCCCTTGGCCTTTTTTACCAATTACCGGGTTGCAGCCAAGCCCGTCGCTAGGGCACAAGCAAGCCATGTGTTGCTTTAGGGTGGCATACAAATTTTAAGAAATTGAAGGCGGTAAAATTAAATAAATATCGGTTAAGAATAATGGCATTAAAGTGTTCGCCTAAAGGCGGAAAATATAACTACGAGCCTGGCTGCAATAAACCCTGTGGAACCTAATGTGCGCCTATGTGCTCCTGGTACAGAATTTCGTATTTCACGCCATGTTTCCGTCGCTCCATGTTTCCAACGACGTTCTCAACAATGCGTGCCACAGTATGAAATCGATTTTCGGTATCGGGGTCTAGGAAAACTTGTTCTCTAGTTCAGATAACTGATTTTACTTTCACATTATTTTGCTGTCCCGCGGGATGTATTAGAACCGGGAAAATGGGCCGATCACAAAAGCGGTGTATCTTCTTTTCTAGTTACTTATCCATGCCATGCAACTACAAGTCTTGTTGATTAAATCTTTTTCAGAAGTATTCTAATTTCTAATATAAATACAGACATACAGTCCCACATAATATATTATTATTTATTTTTAAGAGTTTATTACGAGGACGTCACACCCGCGTGTGTTGTCTCCGTCTTACAAATGTACGACATACCAAAAAATTTTTTGCGCGGGACATCTTTTATCTTTCTATGTTTATAGTAGTGGCTCCAAATTTGATGAACATATAGGCTAGAAAATTGTCAATGCACAGCGTGCCAATATTTTAGATAACATGAAATTTTGTTTTTTTGTTTTTTTTTCCATTTGCTTATAAAAAATTATTGGATACCTAGTGTTATTAAAAAAAAAAGCACACTGTTGCACGGATAAAGTTCTTCTTTACGTGTTGTGAAAATTTGGTAGTTCTACACTTCTACAAAAAATAATATGGTGCGACCTGCGAGAAAAGTTGTCCCGCGCAAAAACAGTTTTTGCTATGTTGTACATTTGTAAAACGGAGATAACACATGCGGGTGTGACGTCCTCGTACTTATTTGAAATAAGTGAGTACTTGAATACTTTATGTCTTTAGGTTTTTATTATAAAAACATAGTACAATATTAATTATTATTACGAGATATAGGAGTTATACAGGAAATACTACAAAATAACTACTACACTCTAGGAAAAATGACCCGACGAACCGATAACGGTCTTAAGATCTAGATGGCGTTGTAACGTGATTTTATCTGTGATTGGACGAGAATAATAATAATAGAAGAATACGAGAATCACAGACTTCTAAACTACACTGTACCATAGAATATTCTATGACTGAATTAAGTGTATCAGTGACGAAATGTACAGATAGGTGATAACAATATTTAGTACGGACCGCGGTCTTAGATTATTGGTACGGACCACGGCTATAGATAGTATCATAGAACAATATAGAAGCGAAACTCGATCAGCTGATGGGTGAAGTGTTTACCTATGATCTGAAGTCCGAACAATGAAACTGTTTCCGTAACACTGACATGATGTTATACCCGTATTGAAAAACCGTTTCCGCTTAATAGGCAGGATATTCTACGCGGGGTCGGGTTGTTTCCACTGTTTACTTTTATCATATATTACGTATGTCACGCCGTGTTCAAGGTTACAATCGCCCGATTCGGCCAATTCACGGAGTTTCATACCCCTGATACTATGGTTGCACAACAAACAATAATATGACGGGACCACGGACTGATAAGCTACAATTAAGTAAGTTGATACTGTAAGTTGTGGGGGACTGGAGACAGCCGCGCCACACCAACAAAAGTAGTATCCTCGCCACCTTCCCACCGTAATACCGTATAACCACGAACCAGCTACCACGGTGTCTAAAATTTTTATTATTTATTAATATTGTTATAATCATTATGGGTATCCTACCTGTCTACCTGCGATAAATTTACCGTTTTCCAAAGTTGAAAAGTGAAAACCAGAACAGTATTCGGTTACGGTAACGTAAGTAATTTTGTTTTTACACGGTCGACTGGGTTACGACTACGTTTGTTTTGTTTCTAAAAATGTAAATGATTTTTTGAAAAAAATCTAATTCATTTTTACACACAGGTAGTTGGCTATGCATTTCGTTTTCCCTGCGTGCTGTCACTAGAAATATTACCCATATCTGTAGGTAATCTAATCACGTCAAGCTGAGACTTGAGAGTAAGTGCCCGATGTGTCATGTACATTATGTGTGTAACGTGAATGTTTGTTTGTTTATTACAAATCATATTATTATTTATAACCTATTGGCTGTTTGGAATCGGCCTAAAGTCTCCACGACTGCTCCTGTTTTCTCTCAACTTTTCAAAAATGTTTACCCATTTTGACTGTTTGTGGTCAGATTGTTTTAAATTCCACGATTGCTACCACTTACTTCTTTACCATTATTATTTATCTGTAACTTAACACAACAATCCAAAATTAAAATTAAGTATCAACATTTATATCATATAAATCTCACTATATTTCATTGATTTGGTTAATTTATAGTTGGAAAAAAACTATGATGGCAAGACCATCATTGAAAATGGACCAACTAACAATTTGATAAAATATCAAAATGTCATTGATCACAATGTAATTTTTAGAAACAAACGGTTCCATTAAACCAGGGATGGAAAACGTTTTTAAAAAACATTATCAAACGGAAAAAAACAAAAAACAACTGAAAAACGATAACATAAATCCCAAAAACCGAAAAAAATTTAATAACAAAATCAAAAACGAAAACGAAAATAAATTATAGTATAATACATTATTAAATTATACCACAAAAAAAAAATTTTTGAAAAAATATTCACATATTTTATATAAATTATAATTTTGATTTAAATATTAAGAATAATTAATTTTAATTTTTAACTTTTAAGTGCATTTCTGTATTGCTTGTGACTGTTGTAACTTAAACGTTAAAAGTTATAAGTTATAAGAATATAATATATATTGTTTTTTATTAACGTTTTTGATAATATTGTTTTTTTTTTTTTATATCTATGATAATTAATTTTAATTTTCAACTTTTAAGTGCATTTTTATATTGCGCGTGACTATTATAACTTAAAAGTTATAAGCTATAAGAATATAATATAAAAAAAAAATATATATTATCAAAAACGTTATTTGGAAACAATTGGAAAATAACGTTTTTAAAAACGTTAATCAAAAACAACATGGAAAAATAATATTTTTATAAACATTAATCAAAAACGTTAAACAAAAACAATATTTTTTAAATCAATAAACAAAAACGAAAACGAAAAAATTAAAAACGTTTTCCATCCCTGCATTAAACCACTAAACCCTATATTTATAAAATAAAGACATATGTTTTAGATAAAACATACACTTTGTAGTACATACATGGCATTAATTTTGCAGCAATTAGTGATAGACTGATTTTGTTGTAGATCACGGCTCTCATCTAGATTGTTTATGTATATAAATACATGATTCATTTCATGTCATTGGCACGTATGTTTTTATAAAGTAAATTGATTTAGTCAGTGCTTTTTGATTAGCTCTTCTATAGGTACCTTATCTAATTGGTTTAAAAAAAGTCACAATTTTAAAGTTTACTATAAATGGAATTTGATTTCTTATCGTAAAAATGCATGATTGATCATTTCATGTTTTTCGTAATTTAACTATGCATAATATTTTGAATGCAAATTAGTAGTACATATTATTGAATAATTTAGCAATTTCAAAATAAAATGTATGCCATTTTAAACTATTACAACAAGTGCTTAACTCACAGTTCTATTAATAATTCTAATGTCTTCTGCCATATAGGATACATCTACCATAAACCTATATTTAAAATATTATTTTATTAGTATTTCTTTATGAATTTCAAACCATTCGTATTTATAATTCTTAATAAGGAATTAAAATATGGTTATTGGTTCTGTCATATAAGTATATAATTAAACTCACTATAATTTTTAATTAAATCATATAGGTACCAAAGAATTCTCAAATTTATGTTATTTTTAACATACTCTATGAATATTTTACTATTGGCCATCATTATTTTAAAATATTTAATTAAGTGTTAACAAAAATTTTTATTTTCAGTTGGTATTTCTATGTAAGAAATATGCTTGCCTGTGCAGAAATTTCAAAAATGGACACTTGCAGCATTCCAATTAAACTTGGATCAAATATTATTGTTGATGGTTTATTTTTTAATGAAACAAATAATAAATTAAATAATACTAACAACAAAGTGGTTCTATTAGATTCGTATAATGATCAAAATTATATAACAACAGACATTCACAAGAAATTAGAAAAAGATAATTATGATGTTTGTAATGATAAATCAAAGAGAATTAAACATCAATGTAAAAAAAGTCAACAAATGTCCTTAAATAAACTAAACCTTGATACTCACCTCGGGATTCAACTGCCTATAAAACAATCCTATACATGTACTGTTTGTCAAAAATTATTTCACTACAAATACAGATACGATGCTCATATACAAAGTCACAATGTCGATAAAGAAAAATATAAGTGTACAATTTGTGATAAATCTTTCACACGTAAATACCATATTAGCATCCATAATAGAACACATACAGGTGAAAAACCTTATAAATGTGACCTATGTGAGAAATTGTTTTCAATGAAACATCATCTCTTATCTCACATCAGAACTCATACAGGTGAAAAGCCTTACACTTGTGACATGTGTAATGAATCATTTACCCGCAAAGATATACTGAGCAAGCATGTTAGAACTCACATAGGCGAACAACTTTTTACGTGTGTAAAATGTCATAAACAATTTTCTATGAAAACATACACGGGAGAGAAACAATACTTCTGTCATTTATGTCAACAGATCGAGCCTCAATCAAGTAATGTGGACAGCATAAATACTGATATAAATCATGACTTAGGCTTAGAAATGTATAACAATGATAAATGTATTGAAACAACAGACATCATAGATATAAAATATGAAAACACAGAAAGTAATGACAAAGAATCAAGGATTCTAATGTCAGCATCAAACACGTTATCATATCAACCATATAATGAAATGTTGAATAACACTAAAGAATTTCAATCTGATGTTAAATGTCTTGAAACATTCTGTAGTGTAGAGTTTAAAGAAAAGCCGTATAAATGTCATATGTGTCAGCAATTATTTTCTAATAAACAAAATCTCGATTCTCACATAAGAAGTCATACTACGAAACAACCTTATACATGTACGATTTGTAAGAAATCATTTTTCTATAAGTATCGTTTTGATGCTCATATAACAAATCACAAAATGGACAAGTATAAATGTAAAATTTGTGAGAAATCTTTTACCCGTAAATACCATTTTGATACTCATTATAGAATACATACTGGTGAAAAACCTTTTAAATGTGAAATATGTCTGAAATTATTTTCTCTAAAACATCACCTTATATCACACATTAGGACTCACACGGGCGAGAAACCGTTTAATTGTGAGCTTTGTAATGAATCATTTCGCCGAAAAGATATACTTAGTAATCATATTAGAATTCATACTGGAGAAAAACAATTTGTTTGTGATTATTGCGAAAAACAATTCTCTATGAAACAATACTTAATTAGACATATGAGAACGCACACTGGAGAAAAACCATTCATTTGTCATGTGTGTCAAAAAAGGTTTTCTCAGAGATCCGGACTTGATTGTCATATAAGAATCCACACTGGGGAGAAACTGTTTCAATGTGAAGTATGTAAGAAATTATTTTCTAGAAGAGACAATTTAACAATCCATATGTCAGTACATAATATTAGCATAGGAGTTGACCAATGATGACAATTAAATGAAAATATTTTTAAGTAACAAGTATGTATTGAAATTTCAGAATTACATATCTCTTAATTAATATTCACCAATTCTAGTCCTATCTATCTCAACCATACACCTATAAACTAATAGACAGCTCTTAGAGAAAGACGTCAGGGATACGATATAAAGCGAGCGAGAAAAGAAACTTAAGTAGTAAAATGTATACAGTTCCTTATGCTGGCTCCTCCAGTACTTTATGTTCTTTGTCCCTCAGTTATATGGTTATATGATCACTAAAGACTGAATTTATATTCTCTTAAAAATTTAAAAAAATATGCAAAAATAATCAATTATAACATCATCATTTGCTTAAATATGAATTTTTAAATTTTTTTTCAACATTATTTTAATAGTGAGGTATTAAAAGTTGCGTATTCTAATAGAAACTATTGCACTTTAGTAAGAGTTGGAAATGATAAAAAAAAAAAATGTAAATGTTCAATATTAAAATTCAAAATAAATACAAATTTTTTCTCACAATTTACGAAATATGCTAAATGGGTTAAATATTCTCTAATCCATGAATATTCTCAAATATGCGAAAAAAACTTTTTTCTACGCATTTGGAATTGAACGAATTGTCCACATTTTTTACTCTCATAAGACTGCACAGACCCAGTAACGATATGTAAAAACATATAAATCCGGTATTTAATGATCATCCAGCATTGATGGCAGGACGGAGTGGAATGTACTGTCCATTAGTTTATAGGTCTATGATCTCAACCAGGAAACATCAAAATTTGCATGTGTATACAAAGGGAAATTCCTTTTTATTTATACACATGTTATCTTATAATTCATTGTTTTATATAATTGTTATGTAGTTATAATTAAAATTATATTTTTCATTGTATTAAACTTAATTATTTAGAATTAAATTTAACAGTTTACAAATATTGTAATAAAATAAATTTATAGTGTTCCAAGTTCCAATAGTAAATGTATTATATTATATTATGCATGCAAAAATAAATAGGTATGCTATCAACTTTGTGATACGTAACACACAGGTTTTCCCACCACAAAAATGACGTCATCCGTTCTCGGATATTGTATATTATTATTATTTCTGAGAATGACTTACTAAGTGTGGGAGGAGTGCGCATTCTCGACCAATATTATTTAAGACTTATGTTGATATCATACCTATCTATTTTGTCATGATATTATGTGCATTGTCTTTTTTATAATAAATATGGCTCGACACATTATATTCCATAGTTATTTATTTAGTATGCATATTTTGATGTTTTTCAATTACATAAAAGGTTTTATAATTACAATATTGTGTACTTATGGTACTTTATGGATTTACTTTTTGGTAATACATAACATATTATAATTTGTTGTCAATAATGTTGTAATATAAAAATATTATTATATATAAAGTAATTACCAGTGTAGTTTTAATCATAACAAATCTCCATATTCAAATACAAATAAATTCATAACAATTGTAAATTAAAAGAATAATACACATATTATTGTATTGTATGTTGCTCCAATAGAAAGACAATAAGAACGAAATGCCAATACTTAAGCGACTTGAATTTTACAGAAACGATTCATGTTGTTTCTGATGTAACAAATACACTGAGTTATAGTGTTTCTTTCACTGCGCATTAAATCTCCCATCAACTAAAACGATTTAAATATTTTTGTAATACATTATGTTATATGCGATAGACTTAAAAATCAACTTACGGCTTCCAAAAGAGCACCCTTCCTTTCAACAACTTCAGTCCGTGGTGTTCTCATTGGTGGCATTTTTTTGAATGGTTTAGATTCTTTTTTAGAAGTGTTCTTACGCTTTTGGCCACGATCATTAGCGGTTTTCACATGTTTATCGTTTATTTTAGAACATATATCAATGTTCACATCTGTACTTACTGCTTTACTGTCATTATCAATCAATGTAGTGGAATCTACTTCGTTATTTATTACTGAAGTAGAACTTGGTTCTTCATTTTTATCTGTTATTAAAACTTCTATAATTGGAGTAGTACATGGGTTCTCACTTTGTTCTGATACATTTTTATTATCTGGTGATCCTGATTTTTTATTTATAGGCATTTCTTCAGGTGGTTCGTTGTCGCTTTGATTATCACTAGATTGATCATATTCCTGTATTAGTTTTAAAGCAACTGGTTTATTGGTTTCTTCTAATTGTTCATCTTTAATGATATCTGCATGAAATAAAATAAAACAATATACCTAAATTATAACATTTAATTAATATAACCCATTTAAATATATTACACATTGTATACATTAATTATGATAAAACACTACATACCTAAATACAATTAATGACTTAGAATAATTTAATGTAAAAACCATGTATAAAACAAATTAAAATTATTAAAATACAACGGTTAAAAATTCAATTTAAGAAAAAGTTTTAACTCAATTTTTTGAAAATAATCCTAAACGTGATTAATTATTATTTTTTAGTTGTGTTCAATATAACTGATCTTCTAATATTATCTCAATTATCAAAAACTTAGAAACTGTTTGGTATTATTATAGGTACCACTATGTTATTTAATATATTGATAAAAAAAAAAAAAATCTTTAATACCGATTTGAATGATTTTAAAATAAACCAAAAAAAAGTGTACAAGTGGGTACCGCACTGCTCTGCTGTACATCAGGCGACCAAAACATCAGTTTAATGGATTTGTTAAATTTGAATTCCATGATATTATATACTTGTATACGATAAATTATTCTGAGTGAAGACTTTCTGCCTATTTTACTAAATATATTGTATGACATAATTAAAATGCAACTAAAGTAATTTTTTTTTTTTTAATAGTAACACAATTTAATTTTTGCCAAAAAGATTGAATTTCAAAGTTTTATTGTGTGTACAAAACATAATAATAATAAAAAATAGTATTTACGTATTTTTAAATTATTTGTTTAAATACTTATGTGAAACCCTGTAATAAATTTTAACCCTTATCTATAAAAATTGATTAATTTAGAAATTTTTAAGCTACAAAATTGTTAGCAAATATATGATACACTAGCTGATCCTGTGCACTTCGTTTCCCGGCAACCAATAATTATTATTATAATAGCTTCAAAACCCATGGCAACCATTTATAAACAAAAATTTCCATCGGAAATCTCAAAATTCCCGTTCGAGCACCTCCCGTGGTTGGTCCTCTCCCTTTTTAAATTAGCCTATCTTCTGAAAAGAGGTCTAATCTATATATATAATTTAGTTTTGGGGAAGACCGATGCTAGCCGTCTACCCGAAAGAGTTAAATTTCATATACCTAGAAATGGGTCCCGCAGTAAAATAATGTTTGAAATCAGCACTCGTAGAACAAATTATCTTTGCAATGACCCTATCCAAAGAACTATGATTAAAATTAACTTAGATACAAGACTTTTGGAATTTTAGTTAAAAATGAAAAGTAAAATAAATCTTAGACATGGACCACACAATGTTTTGTTTTTACTTAATAATAATAATAATATGTTTATTAATTATATTTTTATTTTCATGTTCTATCATTACTTAAGCTATATTATACTTATAATGTTTTTTATATATACTAATTTGTTATCTAATACCTCACAATATTTATGTATTTATCTCTGTTAATTGCCGTTAGGCATTGAAATATATAAATAAAATAAAAATAAAATATATATAAATATATTTGATCCCGTACACTTCGTTGCCCATTAAAAATACCAACGATATATGAATATTTTTTTTTTATTTTATAATATAACAATTACCATAACAACAATTTTAAACCAATAATAATTATTATAATAGCTTCAAAGCTCATGGCAACCATTTATAAACAAAAATGTCCATATGAAATATCAAAATCTCTGTTTGAGCACCTCCCAGGGTTGGTCCTCTCCCTTTTTAAATTAGCTTATCTTCTGCTCAGAGGTATAATCTATCTATGTATATAAAAATATCTGATCCCGTTTACTTCGTTGCCCATTAAAACTGCCAACTCTCTATGAATAATATGTTTTACGTATTACCATGGCAACCATTTATTTACAAAACATTCCATCGGAAATCTGAAAATAATATATAATTGGTTGCTATGGTAATACGGATACACACACGGACGGAAATCTCAAAATAATATATAAATGGTTTCCATGGTAATAGGGACAAACACATACACATGCATTTATTTATATATATATATATAGATTTTGCATAATTTAAATTTCAAATGATTATTAAAAAAAAAACTGTGCCTATCTATAATATTTTTAAATTGAAATAAAAACAACTTACGAGGAACCTTGTAGGTATTAAATTTTAAAGTTTTTTGAATTAACAAAAAATTATTTATTCATTATTAACAATACCTAATCGAAAAAAAAAAATCAAAAATTTCTTGTAACTATAACTAAAATATATAACAGTTAAAATTTGTTGACAAATGTATCATTTATGGAACATTTTCAAATAAACCTTTGGTATCTAAGGTCATTAGTTTTTAAGTTTCACCAAAAAAATAAAAACAATTTTGTTAAAAACTGGTTTTTCTTTATTTTTTTCCCCGATGGTTTTTATAACTAGTAATAAAAAACTTTTGACCTCCCAAATTACTAACTAGATTCACTTTCCTACGATAAAAGATGCTAGTATAAAATAGTATTGGAAAAACAATATTTCATCAATTAAAGTTTAAATATTATTTTAATTTAATTAATTTAGGGAATTACATGTGGTGTATCAGGCCATTGTTTTAATCAACTCAATAAATTTAAAAAAAAGTAATGTATTTAGTTTTTACATGCAAGGTTTGTAGTATAAAATATAAATTACCAACTATTCCAGCGAAGCGTTTCAAGTTTCCGTTCATTGGTTCTTCAACAGGTTGTATAAATTCACCATTAAATCTTGGTCGTTTTCTGTTATTAAACCTTTTATTTCCTAAATACATGACATTATATTATTATAATATATCATCAGAAGTAAACAATTTTACTACTTTAATTTTGATAATTTATTAGTTACCAGAATTATTAGATTTATTATTTTTATTAAATCTCTGGAAATCTTCATCTGCTATACGTTCCCCTCTCTTATTTTTTTCATCCTCCACATCTACTTTTATTTGAATATTTTCTTTAGTAGGCCATTTTCTGCAAATATGATAGTAAATGTTACAAATTTGATAACCGAAAAATATGTTCTAATATCCTAGCTAAACTAGAATACTCACTTTTTTCTTTCTTCAATCCAATTTTGAACAGCGTCTGAATTATTACTATATAACACTTTCTTGTGAAGTCCTAATCTATGATGCAAATTTTGATGTTCTTTAACAGCACTAGCATGTCCCACAAAATCACAATCGCCTAATTCACATGCTACTTGATTTTTATCCTTTTTAGGTATAAAATTTTCTTTACTCTGATTATTGAAACCAGGAGGAGGACCTCCTCTAGGGCGATAATTTTGATATTGCTGTTTTGGTTGAAATTGAAATCTATTACCATGTTGTGATTGCTGATATCTTGGATTTTGTTTGTTAAAAGGAAATCTTTGTTGTCCTGAAGGCCTAAAAGAAGGTCTTTGGTTGAACTCATGTCTAGGTAAATTAAATGAAGACTGCTGTTGTTGATAACATTGATCTGCTGGTAATTTGTATGGTCGTTTCAACGATTCAGGGCTCAGGACTTGAGGTTGATATATATTATTTGGTGTAGCGCTAAAACCAGGACTAGGAGACTGATATGGAGAGCCCATTGGTTGATTGCAACTTTGATTGACAGACTGAAATGGGGGTGTAATAGGATGGTTAAAGTTTTGGATGGGAGGAGGGTGGTTGAAATTTTGAATTGGAGGACAATTATTATAATTTTGAACAGGGGGAGGTTGACTATAATTTTGGTTAAGAGGTACATATATTTGTCCAGGTGTTCTATAGGGAGATACTGATAGTTGGTTGAAACAAGGACCAGCTGATGGAGGTGGGTATTTAGGATTTGGCGGTGTTTCAATATGTTGAATTGGAAGCTGATTTTGGGGAGGAGGTTGATAAAAAGGTGGAGGTATTGCAGTATCAGGAACTTGGTAGGCGGACATCGAGTGGTCATGATGTTGTTGGGAAGTTTGATAAAATGAAGATGGTGGCGTAAACTGTTGGGGAGGTGATTGAAATCGTGGACCAAATTGTTGACCCTGTTGAAAAGGTCTAGGAGTTTGATATGACTGTGATTGTTGATAGGGCCCATTTGGTGTGAAATTTGTCTGGCCGTTTGGACGATACATGTTGTAAGAATTTAGTTCAATGATTTCTGAAATTAAAATTATAAATTATAATTTAAAACACAAACATCAGTAATAGTAACAACAATAACATTATTTTAGTATAATAATCTTTTTTTTGTACATTATTCACACCATAAAAATTTAAGACTTATGAACAGAGCTCGGAAGTTAGCACTAAAAATATGGTTTTTATGTATCCTGGAAAAAAAATCCCCAGACTACAATATTACTCACAACCACATGCAAACGATTGAACAAATATTTTTGAAACGTTAATAAGTATCTATAATTACCATTTATTATTATTAACATTATTAATATTTAATTACAAATACATATATTATATTATATTATTAAAAAAAATTTTATATTATAAATAATATTTTGTTTTAAACTACGATAATATATTATGTGTAATTCAACTTAAATAACTTAACAACTTCACAAATATAGCATATAAAAATATTTAGAATGATTGATACGTCAAATAATATATAGTTGAAAACATAATATACCAAAATATTATACAAAATATAGGTAATAATAATAATAATTATCAAACAATAATTTATTGAATGTAGGCACGAGGCATATTACACATAATATATTATCATACTTTAAAACAAAATATTATTTATAATTTAAAATTTTTTTTAATAATATAATATAGGTACTTATTTGAATTAAATATTAATTAAGTGGTAAATGGTAATTATAGATACTAATTAACGTTTAAAAAATATTTGTTCAATTTGTATGTGGTTGTGAGTAATATTGTAGTCGGGGGATTTTTTATCCAATTACCGGTTTTTAGGGTTCTGTACGTTTCCCTACGGAAGACTATTACTTTCGCTTAGCTGTCCGTCTGTCTGTCTGTCACCAGGCTGTATCTCATGAACCATGAAAGTTAGAAAGTTTAAATTTTCACAGGTTATGTATTTCCGTGGATGCTATGACAACAAATACTAAAAGAATGAATAGGAGCAACCCCGGTAGGTGCTAAAACGGGAATTTTGAGATTTCAGATCGAAATTTTCGTTTATAAATGGTTGCCATGAGTGGCATCGTTTAAAATGATCCGTTTCATAAATTTCAATACAGAATCATAGTGAATCGTTTTAAGTCGTTGCCACGGGCACAAACAAACCATTTATCTTATAAATTTTGTTTATTTTGTAATTATTTAGTAGTAAATAAAAATGTATTAATACATTTAATAAAAACGTGATGGATTTCGGAAAC
>NC_042495.1:71577828-71599861 GCF_005508785.2 Acyrthosiphon pisum | reverse complement strand
CGCACTTGGCCGGCTTTTTTTTATAAATATGCACTAGGTATAAATAGCACTAAAAATTTGGAATCATGCAATATATAATTTTAAAAAAATGGTAGTAATAAGGTGACAATTGCTCAGGAATTAGGTACCTTTACTAAAAATGAAATTCAAGATACGAGCTTTTCCAAACAAGTGCGAGTCGGACTCACGCACGAAGGGTTCCGTACCATAATTCAATATTCAATATTTTCATCTACTAAATACTTACTAATAATACTTTATAATTACTACTAAATAATAACAAAATTTGTAAGAAAAATGGTGTGTTTGTGCCCGTGGCAACGACTTAAAATGATTCTCTATAATTCTGTATTGAAATTTATAGAATGAATCATTTTATACGACGTCACTCATGGCAACCATTTAGGTATAAACTCAAAATCTCAAAATTTCCGTTTTAGCACCTACCGGGGTTGCTCCTCTCCCTTTTTTTAGTATTTGTTGTTATAGCAGCCACGGAAATACTTAATCTGTGAAAATTTCAACTTTCTAACTTTCATGGTTTATGAGATACAGCCTGGTGACAGAAAAACGGACGGACGGACAACCGAGCAAATGTAATAGGCTTCTGTAGGGAAACGTACGGAATCCTAAAAAGCTTATAAAAAATATCTAAATAAAATGTTGTATGCATCAGGGAAGATGAAACAAATTTATATCATACTTTGGATTCTAAGACTAACCAAAAAAAAAAATATGCATCTGCCACAACTTCCGAGCCCTGCTTATGAGCTACAATGAAAATTGTAAACTCCATTAAAACTATGAACTAATTCTAAATTTTTAGTGTTAGAATAATAATAAAAAATATTATTTTAATTTAAAATAATAGATTAGAAACTGTTTAGAAATAGTATTGACCTTGAAATAAATAAAAATAATACTAAGACTAAAAACTTTAAAAATATTCACATAACTTATCTGAAATTGATCACTTTAAATATAAAAAATTATTTTAACCTCTTAACTGTATATACAATATTATTCCAATAGATATATCACAGACAAGTTTCACTGGTTAAAATGTAAGGCACAAATTTTGATATATGCAAATTCATAGTGTTGCATTAGAAATGTGTTCACACAAACCGGTGTGAAAAAATTAAACACCAGGATGCAATATATATATTGCATCATATCATTAATACAATTAATTATTTAATTAGGTAAACTGGTTGGGGAAGGATAATTCTACATTAGTTTGGAGAGTTCGGACCAACGAATTTTCAGATACAATTTTAAGAACACTGCAACAGTTTTGAACACAACATTAATCAATGTTATTGTAAAATATTGTATGTTTAAATTTTAAAATTAACTTATATTATGGTAGTATAAAGAAAAAATACCAAGTTGACAATATAATTACCGATCAAATACGTAATGCATGTAGTCAGTAGTCACTTTTCAAAATTGACTGTTCCTAATTAGTTTCTTAACACGAATTATATATTTATAAGATGCAATTTTTAAAATGTTTTTATACCTATGTCGAACTGGAGAAAACAAATAGTTTTAATTAAAATTTGTGTGGCGAATGCAAGCACTTCTGTACTCGGTAGATACTTGTTATTATTATTTTTTAAACATGCAACAGCGCAAGCATCGAAATTTGAAATCTATTCTGAAGCACGTGTTTACGAAACGCACTATCAGTAAATAATATCTTAAAATTTAAATCGTGGTAATCACTAATCACATATATTCCCAGTTCGCCAACCTTACGTGTCTCTTAGATTTGTGATATGAAATAGTCAATAATTTACTTGTAGTTGCACTTTGTGGTTACACGGACACACTGATACGACCTCATAATCTCAATAACAATGTACTTATTATTCTTATCACTCAAAAGAACTAATCTCTCAACTCCAAGCTCTCAACTTACTTTTTAATACTTACTTAGTATTGTTTCAAGTATTTACTTTTGGTTGTAGTCAACAACAAATCGTTATGTATGAATCCAACAACTTTTTTCTAAACTCTTTTAAAACTTAAGTCAACCGTACATTTTAATTAATATTAACTAATGCGTTCTAAAATGAATTATTCATCATTTTTAAACCTGATTTTCTTGCAGTACATTTAGTTTAATTACTAATGGTTTTGTGACCTACCAATTAGTAGTCAGTTCATTTTCGGTAAATAACTCATCGCATAATAAACAATTTTCTCATCCATCTATGTATATTTGTATTATATTAACTGGTATATATGTTTCAGTAGTAGTTTTTTTTTATATCAACATAATCTAGTCGAAGTAGGTCGATATGGCTATTCAGCAGAAGTATAGACGAGAAGAAGTTAGTGAAGTTAGTTGTTGCCTTAAGTACATCATATTCAGTTTTAATGTGTTATTTTGGGTAAGATATAATATTAAACTCTTATCTTAACTATTATTTTAATGTTTTAATTTTACAATTTTAGATGTTTGGTTTATCTGTGATGGCAGTGGGCGTTTGGGCATGGACAGAAAAAAATGCATTTAATAATCTCAGTAAACTTACACATTTAGCACTTGATCCAGCTTTTGCTTTAATTTTAATTGGTAAGTGATACATTTAACACATAGGTATTCACTTGGAGTAGTTAGAAAAAAATCCCCCCACTATGAAAAAAAATCCACATTAGCATTATACCGAGGATTTACCGAAATTAATTCATAAATTATATATTATAAATAAAATTATTATTGTACTTAAATTGTTAATAAATTGTTATTTTATAAAAAAATGTATGCCACGATAGTACGATACCCATGATTATAATAATAATAATTATTGTATATAAATTAATATGTAAAAAAATAATAACAATAATCATCTTTTACCCTTTATTATATATATATATATATAAATGCATACCAGGATACCAAAGCTCATATTATTAATTGTATATAAATTAAAATGTAAATAATATAATATGTAATAGTAGTATATATTATGTGATTATATTGCCTAGTATTTACTTAAAGCGTAAATAATATAATTCTTATAAATTATTTATGTTTAGTCAATCACCAGTATTATTTTACTAGGAATTTTTTTTTGTAGTGAGGGGATTTTTTGTCTGCAATTTATTCACATGGTATACAATTGTTTTAATTCTTTCAGGTGGAATAACTTTTATAATAGGTTTCACGGGTTGCATCGGAGCTTTACGTGAAAACACATGTTTACTTGGGAGTGTAAGAATAATAAATTATTTTATAAATGAATACATTATGTATCAAAATAAAATGCATTTTATTTTATTTTAGTATGCGGTTCTCTTAGCTGTTATTTTGATACTTGAGTTAACTGCTGGAGTTTTAACATTTGTTTTTAAAGATTCTGTAAGTGAACTTTTTCCTTTTATTAACTATGAAGTAATTATTTAAACATATATTAATGAATTGATAAATAATAGATTAAATCACAAGCCACTGAAGGACTTCAAACATTCATCGTTCATTATAGGGAAGACCCTGATCAGCAAAATCTTATTGACTGGATACAGGAAGACTGGGTATCTTATATTTAACACAGTTATAATATTCTTTTATAATATGTATTATATATAAATTTTTTTATTTAAGTTACAATGTTGTGGAATCAAAGGCCCTGAAGATTGGGATTTTAACAATTATTTTAACTGCTCTTCACAAAAGGTGGGCAGCCGAGAAGCATGTGGAGTACCTTTTTCTTGTTGCAAACGTAAACTTAATGTAAGCTATTATTTATAAGTATATCAATCTTAACTCTATAGTCCATACACATATTTAAAGAATTGAAACATTATTTGTAGGAAATAGTAGAAAACAAACAGTGTGGATATGACGTGAGGAAAGTAGGATTTGTAAGTATGAAAATGTTTGTATGTATTTATAATATGTTAAGACAATACTAATTAATATAAATTATATAACTAATACATTTTGCTTATAAAGTTCTAATAAAACATATTCTAGTGCAGGGGTTCCAAAAAGTGGGTCACGCTAATATTTTCTTTTTATAATATGTAATATTTAATATATAATTGTATATAAAAAAAGATATATTCTATCTACAAATTCAAGTATATGATACAGTATTTTCCGTATGGCTCTGTTTTACATTGATTTTTGAATTTAGTTTCATAATTTCTCATTATCCGTGATGAATACAAGTGTACCATTGATGTGTTACCGCAACACTGCAAGAAATTAAATTATCGTAAACAGTGGCGATGACATGGGGGTCAGATCCCCTCCCATTGGCTTTGGAGTGGATAATCTTCCATATTGTGTTTGATGTGAATGTTGAATCAATTCAAATTATGTTCATTGTTCCTCATTGTTAAATATTTTACTACCTAAGTAAAAAGTTTTGAGAAATTTTCCAATTTTCCCTTCCCTAAAACTTTTTCTTTTTTTGATCCCCCCCATTCAGAAATCATGTCTACGCCACTGATCTTAAAGATAGCATTTAACAATGAAACAAAAAAAAAATCTCATTAGTATGTTATGGGTTATCAACATTTAAACAATTTCAAAATACATTGTACCATGAAAAGTTTGGAAACCTCTGATCTAGTGTAATCTAATAAAAGCTTTTAATAACTATTAACAGTTAAAACTTCTAATACTGTCATATTTTGGCAATTATAGTATGCTGAAAAATGGACAAGCTTAAATTTACCAACGCAAACAGGCGAAAGAAATATATATGAGAGAGGTTGCATGCGGGCCGCTGAGGAATGGGTTGAGGATAATTTTATTGGAGTCTTAACAACAGTTATGACTGTCACCATATTACAGGTATACGGTATTTCTCGCTAACTAGGCATGCGCTCTTTGTGTTTTGATATTTGGTTGTATGGTGTGGTTATTATTTTTGTGCATGTTTGTTTTGCATTTCCAGTATTTTGTATGTTCATTTTTATTTATTTTCCAATGCTTGTGTGTAATTGTACGTAGACCGACGATGTCGGAAAACGAGTGGACCTCATCATTAATGAAAAAGGATGTTTGCAATCTGGAGAAGAATGGCTAGAAAGAAACATGCTTTTTATAGCTACTGTGTGTCTTATATCAGCTTTTTGTAAGGTGAGTTAGATTAATTAAAAATGTTTTCGTCCTATAAAACAAAATACTCTTTGAATAACGAAAAATATATATTGATATATTAGAAAAGACAATTCTGCTCGTTAATTCAAATGTAATCTTTTATTTCCTTATTGAGTATGATAATTTCCACATTATACTTATATTGAAAATTCTTTAGACACTAAAAATATCCTCATAATTTTTAAATCTCAAAGAGTATGCTAAATATTTTAGTGTGATTCTACACCACTTACAATTAAAATTATCCTTTGAATTATTGTTATTATAAAATAGTTAAAAATGTTGTAAAACAGAATTTCCAGTAGTTAGCTGACACATCAACCCTAGAAGAATTATTTAAAATTTAGATTTAATGAAAATTAAAATAAGAAATGAGGGTATATACTAATTTATAGTTTACTTGAAAAAGTAACAAAAAATAAAAATTTTACTTTCGACTAAAAATGTTTATGTTATGGATTTATAATATTATTTAATATATTTAATCGTTATTTTAAAATATTTTTATTTAATTCAAGCAAAACAATTTATATTACTCAAACAGTCTGATATTCTGTTAACATAATATTATATTTGTAACAATTATTGTATTCTTTAACTTGAGTTAAATCACTGAAGTTTTCTATAATAATATACTCTTTAAAAACGTAGCTCAATTCATGACAAAATAGACTAATTTGTCATGACTATATTGTTGTTTGTTAATTTTCTGATTCCTGACCATATATAATCTAATTTTTTTATTATTCTTTAATTTAACTCAACATAAATAACCATAAGATGAGATCTCTTGCTTACTTTTTAATTTATGAATTTTATAAGATATTTTAACAGTTATTTGCAACAATTTTAATTTTATTATTGTAGGCAAATTATTATATCAGTGCACGTTTTTAAAAAATGTTATTATTTAAGTGTTTTTAATTTGGTATCAGTTTAATGTTTAGCATATAATTTTAAATTTAATTGGTGTGTTGATATTTTTTAATTTTAAATTTCAGATTTTAGGCATATGCTTTGCTCAAAATCTACGTGCTGACATATTTGCACAAAAAGGCAAGTGGCACTAGATGGAATTCTTAAGAAATGAACAAACAAGATTATAAATATATATACTTTTTTTAAGAGGTTTTTAGCCTAATCAATATTTTTTCATAACTAAAATAGTGATAAAAAGATTGTAGTCCAACTATTTAGTGATTATCTAAACATGCTTCTATGAATTTTTTTTATCCAAATTTTTGGTTTTCGATAAAGTTTGATTAGTAGTTTTCATAACAATTTATCCTTAATACCCTATTATACATCACACACTCACACATAACAAGATTAGATTATAGACATATTATATAATTATTTTTTTAAGAAAAAACTAATTATACATTAATGTATAAATATGTATTTGAACTTGAATTCTCTCGTAAAATACATTTTGTGTTTACGACTGAAGTCAAATTTGCCTATAATTTGTACGCACAGTTATGGTTTTGAATTTGAATTTTTTTAATTCTTGTTTATTCTTCCGCATAAAGATATTCTTTGGTTATCTATGTTCTTACTTTTTAACATGTTCAAAGATGGATTATGTGCTAAACCAAAATTACAACTCTAGTTATATCTGTATTATGTTTCATTATTTACCAAATTAGATCTCTCTTAGAATGTTTTTTTTTTTTTTTCATTATAATACAATTTAATTTTTAATTTTGCTCAAAATATCTCAAAGTATTATTTTATAAATGGGTATGTAAATTGTATTAGATTTGTGCCAAACAAATTATAGTATTAATATGCAGTTTATTTTCAATGTATTTTTCTAAGTTAAGTTCCTACTAGTACTATTTACATAACCTAAAATTTAATTATGCTTAATTTCACAATATTATACTAATAAATAATAATTTAACAATACACGTATTACTAAATCAACTAACAAATTTAATCTATACAACATTCCATAATATTATATGCATTTTTTGTAAAAAAATTCAAAAATATTACAATGAATAAATGATTTGTAGTTTTTTAATAATATTGTTTTACTTTCAATTACGCACTTAGCAATTGTAAATCTAATCAGTGGTGGTTCGTGTAGTTAGGTTAGTGACTGGGGTACAGATTTTTCCCCATCATCTTATCTGTACTAAAATTATAATAATATTGTTCTATATTATAATTACGGATGACCAAGACCATAAGAACACAAAAATAAACATATAACTTAAAATAGCACAATTCATTTGTGCCCCACATCACCATTTGATTTATTTGTGCTGACAATTGTTTACCTATGCAGTGGATCGAGGCAAAGTGAGCTTGTTCCAGTCAGTGGCGTAGCGAACTTTAAATCATATGGAAGCAAACAAATTATTTATGACCTACCCCACCCAACTCCAACTGATATATACGATACTCACATGCTTAAATATGGGGATGGGGTAGCACCCAAAATAAAGTTAAAAGACTGACCGGGTGTATGGACTTTATGAGGTTATGACCCACCACCACCCCCCAGAAACCAGAAGCAATTGCTTCTGAAAAACATGATTCGCTACGCCACTGGTTCCAGTTGTCCAATATACATGCCATAGACCTTATACTCGTAGGCGGAGCATTTAAGGCCAGTGGGGTTGGGTCATTGGCAATTTGTGTTGGTGATATATTATATATATATTATTTACAGTTATATAGTTTATTGTACCATCTAGTGCGCATGCGCTGTGTAATTCGTTAACACCCGAATGGCGCAGTCACATTTGACTGCTGAAACTACATCCATACTCTGTTGACTAGTAAAGGTCCATGCTATACCTATGCCTATATACCTACCTAAATGAATAATCAATCGTCAACAACTCAGTATTTAAATTTTTTTTTCCATAATTGTCAGTTACACAATAGATACAGAAAAAATTTTATCTTTTAATTTAATTTGAGTTCTTCATGAATAATTTTCTTATTCATTATTTTGGGTGGGGCATACTAAGCTTGTGTGCCCCTTACCACCATACCTAATTTTTAACGCTCTATCAAAAAAACCATGTTGGTACCATGAATTTTCCTTCATTCCATTCATGTTAAGAAGGAACATCGGCGGACAATTTGTGCACAGGGGAGTGGCTTAACCACACAGATGGTTAACTCGGTGGAAATCGACAAATAAGTGTTGACTGACCTCTGTCTAAATAAAACTTTTTCACTGTGGAGGTTCCTTGACATAAATGTGATATCATACATACTTGTAACTAGTACACAGTTTTTCTTTAACAGTCCATTCAATGAACTTTAAAAAGATAAATTTAAGGGCTTATAATGAAATAAATAATTCAGCATGATTTTCTTAGATACAGTATTCTGAATAGTGATGGGAACTATCGAATAGTCACTATCGAACTATTCGATAGTAATTCCATAACTATCGAACATTCGAATAGTCACCATGTATTCGATAGCTTTAAAACTATTCGAATAGTTTTCAATCGAATAGTTTATCGAATGGTTTTCAATGTTTTCATTCAATAGTTTAGTTAATTGAATAATTTTTATTTTTTATTCATTCGAAATTCAAATTTTGATTGGTTGTAACTTTTAAATTGTAACTTGTTAGTTTTTTATCTTATATTTGATACATAAAAATAATAATGTATTTTTATCCATAGAAGAAATTACATCAGATTTGAATTTTAGAGTTCTTCAAATATCTCTATGAACAATAAGTTTATTTACTTTCTAAATTTTAATGTATAATTATTAATTATTAATTAGTAATTACTAATTTGTAAAGATAATTTTCTACAGCTTATATTTGGAAATTGGAATACGCGTTTATGTGGGGACAATGATTCATCGCTAAAAAGTAAAATCTCAGGTGGTCAAGAAATAAATTGTGAATTAAAATTTGAAATATCAAAATTCCAAATAGTCCGTATAATAAAAAACTATTCGATAGTGTTATTCGAATAGACTATTCAATAGTGCTATTCGATGGTGCTATTCGAATAGACTATTCGATAGTTTTTATTGAAAAACTACTAATCGGTTATACTTAAAAACATTCGAATAGTATTAGATAGCTTAAAAAAACTATCGAATACTATTCGATAGTGTAAACTATTTGATAGTGCCCATCACTAATTCTGAATATCTCAAATATTCCGTGTTTTTAAATTGTATTTGAGGCTTATAACTTGAAAAATACAGTCAAATTAATTTTTATTCCCTTCGAGATTCAACTGTTATCTGTTTAAATAAAAAATATTGTATTAGTGGCAACATAATAACTATTGTTTACACATATTTATTTAAATGTGTATAGAATTGTTCAATTTGATAAAATAAAAAAAATTTCAATAACATAGGTACTTAGCTATATTAAAATAAAATAGAAGATTTAAAATTGGAATTCTTGAAAATATAATATGAAGTTCTAACTTATCATTAAAAGTTATAAAAAAAAATAAAATAATAGTGAAAAAGCTTTAATTTTTAAAATAAAACAAGTATTGAATGTTCAAACCCAACATTTAAACAAATAAATACTAACTAAATTAACTTAAATTAACATATTATTTTTGCCACTACGATCAAATATTCCACTATTACAAAATAATTTAAACAAATAAATAATGAAAAATTTCAAAATTAATAAGTTAATTATTAAAATAAACGGATAAAAACATATTTTAAGATAACTATTAATACATTTTACCACTCTGAAATAGAAAAAAAAATTCCGCTTTATGAAATTATATTTAGTTACTAACATTAAAGTATTTTATAATTGATAAACTGATATTTTAATTTGTAAGGCATAACTGCCACATATAATCAAAAAATAAAATAATTAAAACATTTACAATAGGATTTGATATAATATAAAAGTTCTTTTTTGAACACTTGTCATCCTTATCCATATTATAATTAGTTAAACACCATTTTTATTTTCAGGGGCATGCCATGTTAGTCTTTCTTCATAGAACTTGATAACAACTTGGGGGCACATTAAATTAGCCTCCTGAGCTGATATTAAATCCGCTTCTTCTATCCCCTTCCATTTCAATAAAAACATTAAAGAGCCACTGGAATCTGTCGCACCAATAATTTTTTCTGCCACTTTCTCCGCTGAAGAAGCTCCAGAAACATCATTATTTTCCTTTTCTTCTGACACACTGACACAATCATCGTCATCATCATCATCATCATCGTCGTCCTCATCATCTTCATCATCATCATCATTTTCAGTCAGGTCAGACTTGTCGGACTTATCAATCTTTTCAGCCCTTTTCTTTGGTTGAGGAGAAGAAGTCTTCCTAAGTTCTTTTGATGAACCGGATGGACCACCAGACGGTCCAGCTTCTGATGATGCACAACTGGTAACTGTCGAACTGGAAAGTGTACGTTTACGGCCACGCTCAGGTTGATCCTTTTTTTTCTTCTCCTTCTCCTTAAGTTCTTTTTGTTTCAGTTTTTCCTCAAAGTCTCTAATTAACTCTTCACAATCAAGGTTTTCTTCAGGCTCCCAAGTATTATCTACATCATCGTAACCATTCCACTTAAGAAAGTATTCCACCTTGTTATTTCTAGTCCGTTTATCTAAGATTTTTTCTACAGAATATTCCTCTTCTTGCTCTTCGGCATCAGAACCAGATTCTATGTTGTTTTCAACAACTTCTTTTCCTCTAGAATAAAAATACATCAATATGTTACTAATATGTAATAATATATCAAAATAGATGTATCATTTATTTAAAATGTTGCTGCAGATGACACCAAAAAACATCGTGTAAATTGTTATCTATGGGCTACAGTGGCATAGCCAGGATTTTTGACTGGTGGGCTATTACTTTATAACTTTGTCAGCATAACAACTAAACACTTTGTTTTTTATACACTTCACCAATTGAACCAATAAATCATAGGGACATCAATATTTTTATTTTCAATTACCTAAAGTATATTTTGTTGAAAAAAAAACAATTAAGTATAATATACCACAGGCAGATATATATAAAGCATTTATAGTTAAACATTGCTTTTAATTATTGATAATACCATTTTAGTTACGCAAGATTGTTTGTTATTTAAATAGTTAATATTATGTACTTAGGTATATTTGTATTGATATAAAAATAAAAATTAATTAAAACCTTAAAATGAAAATCATACAGGACTTGTAACAAAATAAATGCCCAAGCTAATGGTCCCCGAAAAATAAGTTTGTCAAAAGGATAGGAATTCGATGATTCTATTCAACTAAGATCTCAGACATAATATCATCGCACAAAAGATGGTAGTGACACACTATATATTATATAGTAATGGGAAACACGAAAAAGAATAAGCGGGTTAATGCTTATAATTAATTGGGTATTAAACCAGCAGCAGATCTATGGGAACGCATTCCAACATAATCGCGAATAGCCTTTTGAAAGACAAACAAAAGTAACAATTAATGTTTTCCAAAACATAATTTTTATTTTTGTTTGTCTGACATAATCAAAGTCGATTGCGACGATCGGTCGTGTATATTGGTCGATCCTCACATTTGAGCGTTGAGTATTGACACAAACGAGAACGCGTATAAGTTGTAATTCTGAAAACCGACGCAAGCGGACGGTAACGAATACAACCAGCCGGACACGGACGCGCGCGAACAGGTTGGCGGCGACAACGTATGTGTATTCTCTAATACCCAATTCTGCTTCTGGCTACACGCAAGTGTAAGACACTAATATATGAAAATTAGGTAAACAATAGACAATTGAGAGGCTTGCCATCGGAATTCCATTTATTCATAGTATAATCCCCCCAAATGGTTTTCGTGATTTATTATTTTCACAGTCACACATATTTTTCTGTTAACACTGTAAAATATGGACGATGGTGTATGAAATAAGTTTTTAATGGTTTTATTTGATTTCGTGAAAATCTACACAGGTCACAGCCGGTCACGCGCAGTCTCGACGATATGGGAACAACGAGCGTAAACAATAAAAACCGCGGGTAAAAAGTAACGAAAGGTTAGTGCATGTGCTGTAATATTAGTTGTTACTAACCTGGAAGACATAATGAAGGTTTGCGGCGAATGAAACTACAGGAAATCAGTGCTCAGCGTCAGGAAATACAAATCAACCGCACGGCGGGATCCGCGAAATTGAAGTGCGTGACCAGTGGAACAACGGCGACAGCTTCGGCGGCAATGCAATGTGGTCGGCGTTTAGCACAGGTACAGACCAGACGATGATCAAACAAGAATTAACAAACAACTAAACAAATTAACAACGACGGCGCTGGATGGTTGAAAATAAATTAGGATAGTGGTCAGTGGCGGACGTCAGTGTGTTCCCGACGGGAAAAAATACAGTTGTATGAGTGCAGGCAATGTTGGCAATAGCTGTCTGCCACTAACGTGAAAGCGCCGTGAACCTAAGGTTCTTATTCTATGGGTCGATGAATGCAGAAAGGCAACTTCACAGCATGAACGACAACATAAATGTACAGGCCACGGCGTAGCGCCATCTTATTTATTCCTGTTGCATGCACAATAAATACATTGGGGCTCCTGACGCATGCGCAATAAATTCATCGGTGCTGAACGGCCGGACCAAATCGGCTTCAAGCGAGAACTACGCGTGATATAAGCATATTATCTATATTAGCTCTATCCGGTATGTATTATCTGAAGCCGGGAACACAAGGCGCGCTGTGTACCGCGTGGAGTGTGGAGTGGTATAGCGCGGTACGCCGGTACAGTTGACGTGCCGTCTGTTTGGTGTTGCACTGTTGCGCGTTGTTGCCCCGCAAAATTTATAAGCGCGGCGCGTCTCTTCCACAGAAAATTGCGGGTCTCTGTATGTCTGTACCTCGCGCTAAAGGAGAATTGACTCGGCGTGTCGGTTTTAATGTTCGTGGCATATACACGCTCCACTCTCCTCACGCCCCGTATATCCCCGACATTTTGCACACATTTGAAGTATATTTAAATATATTTGATAATATTAGTAGAAATTGTACTTACCAACGTACATAGGCGTGCGCAAACTTTACCATTGGTACCTAAAAAGTCTATGATTATAATATTACATAATATTATTATAATAATATAAGTTCAATTTGCAGACTATTTTATAGCGATAGAACCATAGAAGGAACTAGAATCGATTAGCCTGGTGGACCTAACATTTTTTTGAGCCCAATATTGAATATTATAATAAAAAATAACATACAAAAGACAGCCGAATTCAACGCGCCGAATTCTTTTGTACCCACTTCAATACACAATAGGTATAATTTTATTTTATTTATAAATCCTGTTTAAGTATTTTTATTTTTATTTTTTGCATATTTTTCACTAGGTATATGATGTATTACTATATTTATAGGCGCAAATAGGGAGGGCTTTAGGGACTAAGCCCCTAAAAATGTCTATAGCCCCCAAACATTTCCTACATTTTGTCTTAAGCTTATTCAATATTATTAAAATACGGCTTTAGCCCCCCCCCCTCAAATCCCAAACGCTATTTGCGCCTATGAAATTATTCCTTATTATAACTTAAAACTTAATGTTAGGAAATTTTTTGTTTTTTTTCGTTTGACACGCAATCAATATATTTTCCTACTCGGTATTAATATTAAATTATTATTATTTTTACTATTATTATCAGTAAATCTGGTACTAAAGGTAAATAAAGGTAAAAAGTTCCCAATCGTGTTATGCCCATCAGGCTGTCTCTGTTCATATTACATACGGGGATATCTCAAGTGCGTCCCATTTTTAATTTTTACCTTTTTCATAGCCCGACTGCTTCCGCAGGGCTGAGACACGATTGAGCATAAAACACCTTTTTTGCGACACGATTGAGCATAAATTGTCGACGTATCAAAGGAAATTTCCAAAATTTCCTATTTCTATGTGGGCTGAAATGAGTAGTTGTTCTGAAAGGGCAATAAATGCTTGTGAAAGCATTCATTCCAAGTACAACTCATTATTTTATAAACATCACCCAGATGGCCAGATATATATACATTTTTGGAAATATTAAAAAAAATTCAAATCGACACTAAAATAGCAATCCGAACGGCCACACAAACAACAAGAAAACCAAAAGGAAGTATGTGCAAGAAAATTACATACATAGAAGACAATATAAATCAATTTAAAAATAATAAAATATCTGGATTAGATTTTGTCAATAGAATGGCATTTAAACACAAGCCTAATTTTTGGGGCGTAAGCCAATTCACCTCCTCGCGGTGCACCCTGGGTAGTTCTAAATGCGAACTGGGACGCATTCGGGCTATGTAAAATCTATGATCTTTTTTGCTTGGGACGCACTCGGTTGATACCTCATTTTGGACACACACAGAACATTAAAAAAGGGCCATTTCGGGACGCACTCGGGAAACTCCCTTACATACATAGCCACATAGGTACGGCCGTACAGGGTCAAGCTGTAACAGGAAGACCTGCAAAACGAAATAACTTTTGTTCTAAATTCTAATCAATATTTTTAAATATTTTTTCTATGTAATTTATTGACTCATGCACTACAGCACGTATGATATAGTTTTTTTTTTATTATTACTAAAAATAAAATTTTAAAATCTAATTCAATTTTGTTTTGAAACTATCAAAATAGCCATTTCGTAAATCAGGTTTTTAGAAAACTTTTTACTGTAAAAAATGTTGTCTAAGTCAAGCAAATTATTTTTTATAATTTCTTTTATATTTGATATCAACATTTTTTTAATTAAGAACCGTTAATTTGAAAAGTAAGAAGTAATAACTTTAAAAAAAAATTGAATTTTAATAATTACCTATCTATTCAAAAATTCGCATAAAATACTTTGAAAAAGTTTAATTTTTTGAACTTTGAACTATAACTAATTATAATATAATATGTAATTTTTATTTTTCATCTTAGAGCTTTATATTTTACATGAAGTATCTAAAAGTAATAGTAAGCAAATTTGTACTTTAACATATATACATTTGTGGTAGTTGAACAAATATTACTACATTGGCATCTTGAATGATTATATTATCTAAGCATTAGATTACCTATCATTGGTGCATTGGTCTATTCTAAAATATTCCAAATATACTATTTATCAGTGTCTTAGCAGTAAAGTGATATTATTTATGCTCCTTTAATCTAAAAATAACCAAAAATCATTAAAATAATCAACTAAAACGATATTTAATATTTAAACCAAGAATAATGATTTTAGTTGCAATTGGGTCCTTGAAACTTTAAAGTATATTATTATATTTTATACACACGATGGCATTTTCAAATTCAATTTTTTTGGTAATAATATTTCCTCAACCAACGGTATTGCTATTTGGAAAATATAGTAAAACATATAACTTTGTACCAACAATATCATAAAATATACTTAATAATATTATAGGCTGACAGACTCTTCACTCAAAATCGTTTTTCGTATACCTACAATCATAGGCGTGCGCACGGGTAGGGCTGTTTGGGCTTTAGTCCTACCTGAGATTTTTTTTATACGTGGGTACCTAAAGACATGATTAAAAGTAAGTATAACCCTTTTAGTTTTTAAACGTTTGTATTTACCCGATACAGGGCAATTTATTTAAAATTGAACACTCATTATTTCAAAAAGTGTAATTGTTTTTGAAAATATTTTTTTTACACAGGTACCTAGTTTCGAGTCGTTTAAAAAACAACTTTGTAAATAAAAAAATTTTTTTTTGACAACAGAGTTAATTTCATATTACGAAGTAGAATATTTTTCCAAGTATTTGGATACATAAAAATCGAATTTAGTGCGAGTAGTCTATGCATTATAAGTATTTTAAGTTTAGATGAGCGGAGTTGAGTATGGTACGGGCTTACCCCGCGAAATGTATGTCCACTACTCCGCTTATCAAAATTTCAATATTTATATCTCAATCTCATAAACTAATAGCTCTAAAGTTGATTTACCATGAATAATTTATAATCATAAATAAATACCTATTAATGTTAATAAAATGTCATATAGAAATTCTGATTCTTGTTTCGTCTTAAACACATAAAACCACACATTTATACGTATAAGAACGTTAGGAACTTTTACACGTATAAGAAAGGCAATTACGATGAGTAGGGCCCAATGACGTCACACTTCTTTTTTCAATTGCTCATAACTTATTGAATAATGTGAGTAGAAACGTAAAACCTATACCATTATCCTTAGAATTGAACATTCTTTCAAATAAAAAACTTATTTTTTGTGTTGTGTGCTCCTTTAATATTAAAACTTTTGATCACAAGTGGTTCACGACGAAAGTGTCACTAATGTGTGACTCCTTATCACGTTGATGGGCACAATTGCTATAGCATGGCACCACATTTCTGACCTTTTAGCATCAATAATGTTTTAACCCTAAATCAACATTTACAAAAACAAATGGTATAGCAGTCATGCACCGGCAAGACCAATACACATAGAATGCTACAGGGGCATATTTACGGGGGAGGATATGGGGACAAATCCGCCCCCATGGCTCTTTAAATACATGTCTATTATTATATTATAATTATTACATCGTAATCTGTAAGCTAAAATTCTTGTCATCCGCCCCCTACAAGAAATGCTAAATACGCCACTGGAATGCTATGGCATGGCGTGTCCATCAACGTGTTAAACAACTCATTCGTGTATCATGTGTGTACTGTGTACTTTACTATTTTAGTTAGTTTAGTAAGTTATTAGTTACTGTTTTTACTATTAACTAATAAACGTATTATGCATTTAATTTTATAGGTTGTTTATTCAAACAAATATTAAATTATTAAATAATAAATATAATGTTGATTAAAAATACATTCATAATATAAAAATCTATATTAATAAAAATTCAAAAGCTGGTTGTTGGTCTGGCTATAACCCAAAAACAGTGTATTTTTAAATAGGGACTTATTCCTAGATAAGGAACTTTTTTTCCCAAATCACTTTCGTTTTCTTTTTTTCACAAACTTAAAAATATACTGTAAAAATGTTAAGAAAAAAACTTAGGATATATTTTGATATATTTTTCAATATGTCACACATTATCTAAATCATTTAAAAATTAGAGAAACAAAAAAGAGCTATCCTGGAAAATTAGAAAAATGGAAAATGTCTTTTTTGAATTGAAACTTCTCAATTTATTTTCAAAAACAGAAACCAATAGTATGCATATTACATAAAACAATTGTTTCAATAAAAAATGTTTTAATATACTCGTATAAAAATATGAATTATGACTTGTAAAACATTTTATTTTGTGTTGACACCTTGCACACTTGATACCTCCACGGCTCCATCTAAGTAAGGATACTGCCATTCTGATTAACCCTGGGCGTCAAATTTTCCAGATAAAATACTGGCTACAGCAGTACAGCCAACCTACAAATTGTGGCGATTATGAACTTGGAGAGCGTATAGCGAGCGAGCAGGGAGAAAAGCCCCCTTGTAAAAAAATAAAATTAATAGTATACGAAACCATTATTATTAAATATTTATTAGAAATGGCTATTGATTATTACCTATATTATACATATATATTATACTCATGTAGGCTTTTAGAAAATCCTAACTGTTAATCTATATTAATCCAACAATTAACACTCTGTTCTGCTTCGTACTAAAATAATATAGAATCCAGGAAATTTTTTTTTTAATTATCACTGTTTCTAGTTGCCATAATATGCCATATGGTTATATTTATAAAGTGTTTTTCGGTTATTCGTATTATTAACTTACTATGTGTTGACGAAATGCATTAATTAAGTTTGAGCTATTCCTCATTTAAAGTACAGAAGATATTACATAATAATTGTTCTAATAATTACACAATTATATGTATTTATTTTCTTTATAACTATTGTAACTATACACTCAACCAAACTATAGTTGCTGCAGTATTATGATTATTATAATTTGATTTGTATTAATTATGTTAGAGAGTTATTGAAATATTTAAAAACGTATTTACAATTATTTTACATTGGGGCATAGGCGCAAATTGAGGGGGCTTGGGGGCTTAGCTTCCCCCTAAAATTAGCCGTAGCCCTCCCAAAAAAAACATAGGACATACAATTTTGGAATGCTATATTGCAATGGTCTGCTTGCCTTTAATATATTCAGCCCCCCCCCCCCCCCCGCAAGTCAAAAGTTGAAATTGCGCCTATGTATCCCAAAATTAATCTTATATTTCGCTTTTAGGCAAATAATATTACATTTTATAACATATGTTACATGCACAAATCAAAATATATAAGTGTGCAACCTTAAGATATTTGTGCATTTAAGCATATTTTGTACTATTTTTAAACGCGTTTACCCACGGGTGTTGAATTTATTTGCAGACAATTATAATGTGTAAGGACTAAAATATTATAATCAATAAACAATTTCGGGTTTTTCTACTGTGCCGGTGTCTGTGCTGGTTTTTCCAATTTCCCGATATTCTATACAATTTGAAAATTATATTTTATACTTTAATAACTACCTTAATTATAATACTCTTTCACTAATCTACGACTCGATACCTTGATACGGTGTATTATATCAACGAAAATGACTTTACAGGAAAAATTCTCACGTCCAGTAGAGTAGTCGGATTTTGTTAATTTTTTTTTTATTTCAAAGAAGAGAACATTTTTCAGGTCATATGAAAGGCTGAATTTTCATTTTACTCTAAATAGTGGTAGAAAATACGTTTGTCAAAGAACAAATATTGTGCATTATTCAAATGCATATTTTAGCTTCTATAATTATAATAATTTTTAAAATCAGGCTTTAATCCAACTTGTAAAATATTCACTTCTTTTAAATAAAAAAAAATTAACGAAATACGTGAGAGTTTTTCGTGTGAGAAATGTTTTTGTACTAAAAAACGCACCGGCTCCGAGTTCCGACTCCCTTAATTATTTAAATTTTTCATTCACTGGAATTGGAAATCGATAACAATTTTATAATATTTCAGTAGCTTAAAAAATAAATAAAAAAATTGTGAAAATAAACAAGAGTACGGCATAGAGTCTATGCCTTATTAACAAAATATGACAACTCAGCTTTATCTGAATATATTTGCTGAATTTCCATTCTTTATTTGCGTTGCATAATCAAAATTGATAATAATAATGTATAAATAGATTATACTGTCCTTACTTTATGTATATAGTCTCGCTCTCATGATTATTGCATCATTTTTTTTTTATTCACAATTAATAAATATTATTTATTTTTTCCTCATTTTTTCCAATTAAAATATCGTAAAAAACTGACGAACAAATTCAGACATAGTTAACTTTTAATGTGATAATAGTAACAATTCGCTGTACTTTTAAAGCTAACAATATTTAATTGTTTCTATAGTTAACGCATATTTTCTATATTATATATGTAGGTACTTTTGTAGGATGTAGGTAGGTTAGAAATCCGGGTGTGGCGTTCTCTAAGACTAACCATATATACAAAACGTTTCATCAAGTCTATGGATATTTTTGAGTTGTGGAGTGGACATGTTATGAAACACGAGTGTTAAGCATGTGAAATCGCCAGATAAAGGACCATGATAAAATACCATCTTCACTATCTTGTCATAAATCAGTATGGAGTATGAACACTGTTTTGGAAAGTAAAGATAAATTATTTTAATATATGAAATTTAAAATTTGAAAACTGTGATATATCATGGCAATCTAATGCAATCTATATGACTATATTGTTTGAGTGTAGATGTATTGACGTATAGTGTACTAATGCAGTAATGCATACATGCAGTACCTTCCTATACTATAGTATACCTTTATTTGTAAATTATTTTTAAAATAGTGTATGAGAAGCCGGGTATAGGTACTATAGGTAGACACTGGTCAGTTAGTGTTGATAAAAAATCAATTTATATATTAATAAATTCATGTTGAATACAAATTGTATACCACGAATCGTATATCCACCGATTACGGTGCATGGTAGTGACTTATAAGTTAATACAATAAATAATAACGTATAATATAATGTATTATTATTTTTATTTTTATTTTTATTTTATAATAATTTAATATACTTATGTGATGTTTTTGCAAAAATTAGATGATTTCTTTCCATATTATTTATTTGTTGCCAATTTAAGAACTGTACCTACCTACCCATTGGCGCCACTAGGGGGTGCAAAATGGTCTTTAGCACCCACAAGTTCTAATTTAACATCCCTTGTTTGTTTAAGTCTATCATTTTTATAGTGAAATCCATCAGGCATCAATTTTATGTTTTTAAAATATGAAATATTATAGCACCCCACGTTTTAGAGGTCTAGTTGCCCCTATGTAACTACCTAATCAACATGTTAACACTCGTCACTAATAACCAAGACCCGAGTAACTGAGTTTTTTAGAAGTTGTTTCTATTATAACATATTAATATATTAAACTAATATACGAAGAGTTCATTATTGTATTTTCCATAATATAAAAATTAAATACATAATAGCCAATAGGTACCTATTATCGATGATTAAATAAAATTATCTATAGTAAATGTTGTATACTTGAATACTTGTACTTATCATATTGAATGAATGATTTAATGGGCAATTTCTCGAGGAAATTATCAAATATCGCAATTCAAACAAAATATATTTTTTTAAGGAAAAACACCTAACTTAACGCTATTGCAACTAATTTATCTAAATGTATAAAACGCACATACGTAGGTACAAATATAGTTATACATAGGGCCCGGAAGTTCATGCATTTGCATGTTTTTTTTGAACCATTAGATTTATTGCTAAGTGAGCTAGAAATGCATTTCAAGACACTACGAAAAACATATCAAAAGTTTATAGTGCATATTTATGCATATTTAGTGTTTTTTAAATTTTAGAGCATATTTCTTAATTTTACAATATTTTAGAGCATATTTTATAATTTATAAAGCTATAGTATGAAAATTTGTAAATAAAAAGAAAAAAAGAAATTTATATTAAAAGAATACTTACTAGATATTCTTATATTGTATTAGGTATATATTGTGTTATAACTACAGTAAAATGTTCCAAAGGCATTACAATTTATAAAAAATTTGAACAAGTTATTGAAAAGAATCTGGGCTTTAAACACAATCCAAAATTTCCAAAATTATGCTGGGAGAAGAAATGACAATGGATAATTTAACTGAAGATTTTTCATGTGATGATTTTAAATATTTTAAATACGCACCAATTTCTTCGGTAACGTGGAGCGGAGCTTTTCAGTGTACAAGATAACAAGCAGCCGTTTATGTTTGAGAATTTATCAAAATCGTTGATTGTAAATTGTAATGTTTAAAAATATATATAAATTAATGAAATAATGTTTTTTTTGTAAATTTTAAATTTTGTAATTGAAATAAAAATGTTTTTTCCTCATATTAAAGTCACAAGTTATCTATTAATTATTATACCTTTACCTGACCAAAAATACATATCATTATTATAATATTTTATTGATATATTTGATGTGTGACAAAAACATTGCTAGTATAGGTACCTAGTTATTACTTTGCATGAGCCCTCACAGGGGCTTGTTCAGTGGAGCACATTATTCTGTTGAAATAAATAAATATACAAATACACTCTAATACGAAAAAAAGAAACAATATTTTGTTTTTGTAAGACAGTTTTATTTTTTACCGAACATAAATGATTTGACAATATATTTATTGTAGTGAATGAAATTTTTTGTTTTTTTTTAATTGGCTCAAAGTGGCCTATTTTTTTTTTATTTTTTAATTGAGACTTATTTTTTTTTTTTTTTGTTTTAGTATTTTTATAATTTTTTTTTTCATTTTTAAGGTTTTTCGAAACAATATAAAAACGGCTCAAAATGGCCAAAAAAAAAAAAAAAACACCAGACAAGACACAAT
>NC_042495.1:71574947-71575974 GCF_005508785.2 Acyrthosiphon pisum | reverse complement strand
GACTTGATGTGGCCATTTTGCGTTTAGATGTTTACGGGTAAGACGTTTAATTGCAAGTGAACTCGAAGCTCAAATCAAAATCAGTTTACTCGAAAAATTCAAACATTTCCCAGACAACGGTACACAACGACGCGAGTATAATATGGTCGTTGCAGTGAGGTCGTTTGTTCTAATCAACAATCGTTAGGATTTCGGGCCCGTTTATTTTTCCAAGACCATTATTAATGATATATAGGTACCTACACGTAGTTATAATATATTAAACTATAATATTTGAACAAGGATTTGTGTTTCGATTCATATCAGACCTGCAGTGCTCATTTTATACTTTCAGTTTAAGTCTTTTAGATTCTGAGTGAAACAATGGACGTATTGATTTTACAATGACGTGTGTTTTCTTGTGTATGCGTACAAGTTTTATAGTAAAAAAAAGGTGGGTAAGTGGATGTCGCTCTGCTGTACAGTAGATTACAAGTGGGTCACTGTATAATGGATGGTATTAAATTTGAATTCAATGATATAATATCATTGTATAAGAAAAACGATTCTGAGCGGAGACGGTATGTCAGTCTAGGTATAAGACATAATATTATATATGGTATTAAAAAAAAATTGACCTATAATAGGTACCTACCTATAATAAATTCCAAATTAATCAAATCACAATATCCATTAGGTACTTATAACGCGTTATACAATATGTAATTTCGTCCAAATTTGAACTTAAAATGATTATAAAAATAAACTGTGCTTATGTATTTCTTAGAATTTTTGGTAACAGAATTAAATATTTACGTGAAATCTTGTTTTAAATTTTCAATCCTTAGATATAAAAGTTGAACATTTTATACATTTTTAACTACAAAATAATTATTTAATTTTAAATTTGATAAATTTTGTCAAAATTTCAACTTCAAATGCTTATAAAAAAAATGTGTGCCTATTTTTAATATTTTACAATTGCTATTGTAACAATATATCAGGAGCCTTGCATTAAATTTTCACGCATTTTTACCAAACAAATACA
>NC_042495.1:71574570-71574897 GCF_005508785.2 Acyrthosiphon pisum | reverse complement strand
AAATTTTTTCCCTTGGTACTTTTTACGTAAGTCATTTTAAAATAGGTAGTAAAAAAAAAAAAATAGGTTTACTGAAAAAATCTAATGTACTATTACGAATGTGACGGCGTATAACGAAAATAATATAACGACGCGACAGTTATCGAAACACTGTTAAACTATTTCAATTTGTTAGTTTTACTAATGCATACCGGATCCGTTTAAGGATAACGTATATCGTACATTGATAACGTACCAATATCTTTATAGGTAATTTATATTTGATAAAACTTATAAGAATAAATATATATCTAAGTTAATTTGTCCGTACAAGGTGCAATATAAGCT
>NC_042495.1:71573114-71574470 GCF_005508785.2 Acyrthosiphon pisum | reverse complement strand
CTCAAAATAATTTGCTAATTTTCGTGATTTTTCCATATTTTGTCAATTTTTGAACTTTAAATGCTTATAAAAAAAAACTGTGACTAAAGATTTTTAATATTTTTCATCTGCCTTTGAAACAATATACTTGGAGCCTTCTATTAACTTTTCAAGCTTTTTTAATCAACAAATAAAATTGTATTGATTTTTTTAGAAAAAAAACTAAAAAAAAATGGAAAATGAAAATGTCTCTAAACAGTTCAAAATAAATCAAAATATTTCGAAAATGTTATCGTGTATAGAAAATGGAAATATAAACAACCATTGAAAATTTCATGTATCTACGGTCATTTGTTTTAAAGTTACACCAAAAACCAAATTCAATTTTGTGAAAAATCGATTTTGCGTAAAAATTCCCGTTTTTCCTTAATTTTTCTTCTGTTTTTCACGGCGCTTTTGAAAATTACTGGGAATTTTAAATTTTGACCTCCTCAATGCACCAACGATATTCACTTTCCAATCGAACAAGATACTGAAGTTGAAAATCGAAGCATTATTTCGACTACTTATCGTGTACACAGACACAAAAATTAAAAAATTAAAAAATTAAAAAATAAAAAAATAAAAAAAAACACACATCATTGTAAAATCAATACATTCATCGTTCCACTCAGAATCTAAAAACTATTTAAGCATATTTAAGCGCATATATCAGGATTTTTAACCGCTTAAGTGCATACATATTTCCGTAGTTTTTAGTGCATAAACTTCCGGGCACTAGTTATACATATTAACAGGGCTGCATTTAAGGGGGGCCCTGGGTACAACTGCCCCAGGCGCCAGTATTTTAGGGGCGCCAAAATGTTGTGGCCAGAAATATGTTTACTTGTGAATTATTAAAATAAATAGTATAATTTTAATTATTTTAATAACAGTATTATATATATAGTATATTAGTATTATGCTGTTTGACATTTTTTTATTAATATTAATTTGCATAGTTTTATATAGTATTATTTTATTTATTCATGAAATACCTAAAAACTACTTAAATATGTTAAAAAAAAAACAATTTATATGATGAATTATAAGCAAGGTTTAGGTGACATAAATTCAAATGTATCTTTGCGGAGAGAGGATCAAGCGATTAATAAACAATATTTGTAAAAAAAGCACACATTGTAAAACAAATATTCTTTTCTGTGCTCAAAATCTAAAAGGTTAATGAGGATCTATCTTCCATATTTTCCGTGGGTAGGCCCCTTATGGGGAAGCAATTTTTTTCACCGGGAGCTTAGGGGGCGCCAATTTTTTTTTGCACCGGGGCGCAAAATGTCTAAATGCGGCACTGCATATTAACATAACCATTATACAGGC
>NC_042495.1:71538081-71551389 GCF_005508785.2 Acyrthosiphon pisum | reverse complement strand
GCTCGAATTTCATCGTTTGTGCTGCAACCTCTCAAGTTATAAGGGATAATGATTGGGGGTGCCAGGGAAACGACTGCACCCCAACCTCCGAATTTTCGAATTTAAATTATGCCATTCGTTTGTGCTACGTTTGTGCTGGGTTGTGCTCGAGTTTCATCGTTTGTGCTGCAACCCCTAATTAACTACAAGGGATCATTAGTGGGAGGGGGTGGTATGGAGCCATAATACAACCCCAATTCAAAATATTGGATCTCCAAATGAACCAATCTTTAGTAGTTTGCTACTGATACCCTGTACCATTTTTTCGATGTCAGTACTCTACTGCTTCCGGAGTTATCTTTATAAATTTAATTAGGGGATTGTAAAGACGCGTGCTGACACCCCATAGCGAATTGTTTGGTCCAAATCAGTCCCATTGGTTTTAACTAAGTTAGTTGGTTTGTAAAAATGACCCATAGGTGTCCATTAATTATTTCTCGTAGTTTTTAGGTTCAAATAACTTACTTGCATGAGTTTGATTTTACAATTTACGTAAGTAATCGTTATTATTGTGAAAATCAAAATTCTCAAATTTACGTTTTTATCTTGCAAAACTATTATAAATAACTAAATTACGTATATGGATCGTTTTTACTTTTACCGAAAAAATATACGTATCCCTAACTGTTGAATCAAAGACCAAAACAAAAAACATTTTTAGAAAGTTAACCAAGGAAATAAAGTTGTGTAGGTAATCTAGGTATCCTATTTATTTTAATATATAAAACTTCACTGTTAATATTTATTATTATTTAGTAATCACTAAGCAGTAACAGTATAGTACAATAATTGTTAGAGGCACAGTAAATTATATTATACAATAAACAATAATATTTACTTATACTTTACATTACACCTAACGTTTTATATAAATAATTACAAAACATCAATGAACAATTTGTGCAGGTTATATATCAGTTCAACTATTATTTTATAATACTAATATTTACATATAGTATTATGTTAAGTGTTTTCCTTGCCAAAGCTTAAAGCGATAACATTTTTGATTTTCATTAACAAAAATCGAATTTTTTAAGACATAGCAACATGGCTATCCAGGTCTGAAGCTATCTATGTATTTTTATTTTATCCTGATACCTGAGTTATAACTTACAAGACGTTTAATACAAGTTACAACTCACAATTCATTGTTTTTTAATATTATTGGATTTTTAATCATCATCAATTTATTCACCTCTAAAGTTACTGTCTCTAACTGTCTGTTGAATAATGTGGTTGGATTACCTACTTAATAGTATAATATTGAGTGTAATATTGATTAGTGATTAAGTAGGTACCTATTGACAATACATTCATTAAGTGGAATCCAATTATTGTACATTCTGTATTTATTAATCATTTATTCCTCAACATGTGTTTAGGTTCTTAATAATAGTAATATAATTTTTTTAGTTAAGTATTTCTCGGCCAGATTTCAACTTAAGGGGACCGTTTCTTCACCAAACGTTTCGGTTTAGACCCCTCTAAAATGTACTCCTAGAGTCGGGGGTCCTCGAATCCTCCCCCTTGTGTATTTTGGATAACGTTTAGTATTTATACCAAATTTCTGAAACTCGAGATTTGGGTAGATTGGAAGTTGATGATCAAATTCGGTATTTTGTGTCGTGGCTGTAGGAGCCGTTTTTCCCCGTCTTTAGAGCGTCAAAAGTTCTAAATTGCCGATTTTTCAGGTTATTTTTTTGGCACGAACACTTATATTTTGAGTGTGGCGAACCGTTTTAGTAGTCGATGGTATAGAAGTCTTTGCCCCGGACCGATGGGTACCCAAATCAAGGTTTTCCGACTTTTGGTTCGGGAGTTATGATTTTTCGTATGTCTATTTAGTATTTACTTGGAAAATTACGTAGTTACGTGTTTTTTGGATTTTGAGTTTTCGTTTGATCATTACAAAACTCGAGATTCCGCTATTATGGCATACAACGATTCAAAAAGGGTTTATGATTGAAGTGCGTGCGACCATTATTTCGCCCATAATCAAGGTAGAAAAAAGTTGAAAAACGCATTAAGTGCACAAAATCATGATTTTTCGTATACCCATACGTTTCTTATATGTTATACGTCCAATTTACATTTTGAGTAATAATTATTTTGAACATTTTTTTCGTATTTAGTTATTTAATGTTTTACCCTTACTCCTTAGGTATGCGTGTGTTTGATTTTTTAGCCCCAAGTCGTTTTTAAGGCGTAAAAATTTTGAATACAAGCTCATTGTTCATGTTTTTTTTTTTTATTATTATTATTTTTTCGTTTGTTTTCGGTTTTGGGTCGACCAGTGCGCGGCTACTTTTAGACTAAGAGGTGTGGCTTTTTCACCTGTGTGTAGGTAATTTAACCACCTTTCTATAGATACTAGAACAACAGCTAAGTTGTTCAAACAGCTAGCTCAGTCTGTAGATCAGGAGACTCTTAATCCTAAGGTCGTGGATTCGAGCCCCATGTTGGGCACCAGTGCACGGTGCACCACTTTGTGATATTACCCGTATAAGAGAGTGACACATGGAAAAAAATAATTATTGTCTATAAATTAAATTCTATAAGTGGTACATTAGTCTCTTTTAAATACTTTTTCTTTTGATTCCTTTTCATTAAGTATTTCAATTCATCAATCATCCGTGTTCGAAAAATCAATTTTCTTTAATTCTTATTTTATTATCAACCTACTTAATAGTTAATAGTATAATATTGAGTGTAATATTGATATACCTATTAACAATACATGCATACCCCCCCACCTTGATGCATCTAAGCCCCCCCCCCCGATATGTACTCTTATATTAAAATGTAATGTATTAATAATTTAATGCGACTTTCGATTGCTCCTTAAGGCTGTACATGATATCGTCAATATAAACTTTTTTTTCTACATTTTAAATACAGAGTTAATTAATTTATGAAAATCTAATAAATAAGTAATTTTGATTTTTGATAACCTAGGTAATTGAAATCATTGGGAATATAAATATTTATCTAAGAATTTATAATAAGATTCATAATAGATATGTTATGGTATAAAGGTACCTAATATGTTAGTATCTATTATGTGTATATAGTATATTATTTTATATAGTATATATTTTATATATTTAATCACGCATATTACGTATAAGCTTCCAAAATAAATTTGAATTGCCAAAAAAAATAATTGATAACAAGTCTACTTTTCAAAACGCGAGTGATATTACAATTGTTGATATCAACACTGATAGCACGCAAACGAATAAACGTAGTGTTGCAAATTAGATATTTAAATTCCCACTATATTGTAGATTATTTTCATTATTGATATGAGTGATAGAATATATTTTTCCCACCATAATACTGGAAAACGCACTTACCCCACTTCACCTTATGTAATATGTGTTAAAGTATTAAAATTGAAGCAAAATATGTAGTAAAATAAAATGTATAAATACGTAATTAATTTTTTTTACCACTTCGTCTATAAGATTCATTCGGTACTTCGGTTATAAGACTCACTTTATGCTGGTCCCAAAGTGAGTCTTATAAGCGGCGTCTACTTTATTTAATTACTATTATATTAATCTTATTCAATGATCGAAATTACAGGCCTGTGATATCTGAAATATTATGATACGTATGGTTGTGATGTAATTTTTTCCAAATATCTCGAAATTAATACTTTCATTGTAGATTCTGCTGAATTGTTCATCATATAAATGTAAATTGGATGTATCCATAGACCATAAGGAAAGTTTTTAAAGTTACCGATTTCTTATCATTAAAATGTATGTCCATATTATTAAAATAAAAACAAAACTACAAAACAATTAAGTCTTCCTGTTTAAAGCTGTTCTAATTCTAGTTCAAATCAGTTAAAAAGTAGGTACCTACTCAACTGAATAAAAATAATCGTAATAGCATTATTGATTAGGGTACAATTGAGATAGGAGAGGTGGACCACATCGTCAAGAAGTCTGAACTAGCAATCATTCAAACAAATGCAATTTACTGGCCGAAAAATGTTGTAGTAGTCACAATCTAATATTAACTGTTACTGTTTCACAAAAATATTAAAAATATAGGTAGTACATAAATATACATTTTAAATTATTGTTAATTAGATGTACAGTGTTAAGGAGAAATTATACGGGAAATCTTTATAATTTGTGCACTCCTAAAAATATTGGTAAAGTTAGTAGTTGCGCATATGGTGTTGACAATAAAATGACATAGGTATGCGCCTGAACTACAAATAAAGATATTGTCACTGATAAATAATAATTATAATTTTTTTATTTTCTACTGAAATATGTAGGTACCTATTATTTATGCTATCAATATAGAAATAATAATATTTAAAATTACTTTTTAAGTGACTGAATGTATAAAATATAATTAGGAAAAATGTTAAAAAATAAGGTGAATATAAAATATAAATCCATATTCACTTACATTTTACATAGTTAAATATATTATATTTTAAATATAATTAACTAAAATAATAATAATATAATAATAATAATAATAAATATATAATAACACTAAAATAGTATAATTAAGCTTCTATGTAGTATTAAAAATTTAGGAATCGTGAGGAAGTGGGGTGTGAGGAGCAAAGATCCCACGAGCCTGTATTAAATAACGTTGCACTTGGAAGTTGGAACGCATTTTTTAAATTGTTGGATTGAGCTCCTCTACTTAATAATTCCCAATTCGAGCACTGGCGAATTGTGGCGCCATTCGCACATTAAAGTGAAATAGAGGTGCCAATATTTAAGCAGGCCACTTTTTCTTCATCATGGTAAATATCTTTATTTTTACGTTGAAGCGTTAATGGCTATAAAGTTATAACTTATTTTTTCTCACTATTTTAGTATAATTTAACCCTTTATATATTTAGTACATTTTTAGGCAAGACAAATTATTTCTAAATGTAATGAAACTAACATTTAGTTTTATTTTTCAACTTGTTTGTTAACCAGCGTTAAATTTAACAGATCAAAATTAATTCACAGAATAATGGCTCTCATTAAGTTATAAATTACATGATTTTATCACTTCAAATAATTTACAATCATAAGATGATAAAAGTATAAAATATGTATTGTGCTATTGTTTATTGTTTAACACAACAAACTATTTAATACTTGATCATTGAGTAGAACATTATCCAAAAGGGCAATACTTGATTTAGTGATAATAGGCATTAGGCTTTCATATAACAATTAAACATTATTCAATTAATTAAATTGTAAATTGTTTTATTTTCACTTTTTTCAATTTTGGAATTACAGCGGTTCTATTTATGTTTTGTTTTTTAACACAAACTGTTGATGTGTATTCAAATTCAATATTATCACAATGAATATTTATAAATGTATATAAATTATTTAAAAATCAATTTTGCATTTATGTAAAAAAAATTCAAATTTTTTTTATTTCATAATATCAAAAAAAAATCCATTCTTTTTATTAACAATAGTTTTTAACGTGCATTGCTTGTATAAATAATTTACTTAAAAAACATTCCATACTTTTCATAAAAAAATACACAAAAGTTTGTAACTTAAACTCTATGCATGACAGCCTTTTTTTTCTCTATACCATTACTAACAAAAAAAAAAAAAAAACAAATGGCACCTGATGAGCTATATTCTAGATAAGACATTAGTTTTGGTGTAAACGTTCGCATATTCTGCGGACTAACCTATGTCTAATTACACAATATATTAATATAGGTACCTTGTTGGTTTTCTATAAGAAAAAAAAATAACAAACTTATTGATTTTGTTAACCATACCCGAAAGTTTACATATTAATGGCACCATAATACAAAACATGTTGCCAAACATTGGAATTATCACAAATTTTAATTATTACCTTTTTATTTTTTTTTTGAAGACTGAGCTTTTCAAAGTACAAAAATAAGTCTGTATTTATATATATTATATAATAACATAACTATTAAGTTATTATTTTATAATATTTATTGCGTATTTTAGTCTTTATAAAAAAAAATTAGATATATGACTATTAGTTAAAAAAAAAAAAAATTGTCAATTCATATTTGTATTTAAATTATTTCCAAATTTTTGTTTTCTAATGATTTTAATTAGTATAAAAAAAGTGGAGAGGTAATGAATGTAGGAGGCCTGTTAAACTCTAGCCGCTAGGAGACGCAATGATTGGTAATTGAGCAGGAGCTCGGTTACCAGTAGTTTCATTGGAACATTGTGGTTTACCAAGTGACCTACGCTGTACAATCATGGAATGCGATGGCGGTGAAAGTCTTTTAGCAGCAGCAAGAGGTACATCAGATGATGAAAACAAACTGAAATGCTGCAGGAACACTCGATTAGCCGACATAGCAGACTCTGCAAATGTAGATAGGGCGCGAGCACTATTGTTGCGTCTTATAACACCTGGTGTACTTAGTTCACGATCTTTGGGTTTTTCTTGCTGTAATCTAAATACCCATGGATGATTTAAGACCTCAGCAGCACTTGGTCGAGCACTAGCTTCTTTAACCAGCAATTTGCTGATCAAATCTTTGGCTTCGCTTGATATGTCTGCCCACTCACGGTCTGGGAATTCATAACGACCCTCGTGAATGCTAATAAAAAGCAAACCCTAAAACAAATATTCACCATTAAAATTTGATAATTTAATTATCATTCCATGATAGTCTTACTTGACATTCTGGACAAGCATTTCCTGATTCCCATCCACAATTGGAGCCGCAATTCCCATAAAATGGTGGGTAGCCACAAAGAAGTATGTATGCTACTACCCCAAGTGACCACAAGTCGCAACGCTTATCATAATAATGGTAATTAGAGTCTGGACTTCCAACAAATGCATCTACTACTTCAGGAGCCATGAAATCAGCACTCCCTACTGGAGTTAATAGTTGTGGCGTTGCACTGCCATCAACTGGATTTAACTTAATACCAGATCCAAGATCAAAATCACATAACTTAACAGGAGTTAATGCTACAGGATCCACACAAAGGATATTTTCGGGTTTCAAATCACGATGAGCTATTCCTGTATAATAAAATTTTGAATTTAAATACATTTCAGAAAATCAAACAAAAACTTTTTTATAAAGTACCTTTTTGATGTAGAAAATTTAATGCACTTGCCAAATCTTTGACAATAAGACTAGCTTCACATTCTGTAAATCTCTTTCGTTGTTGTATTCTATCAAGCAGTTGCCCACCTACCACCTTTTCAAACACCATGTAAAATTTGTCATCAGCCTCAAAGAATTCAAGCATTTGAATGATGTTTGGATGGCCTTGGCAATGGTAAAATGTTTCAACTTCGCGGAATACACGTGCTCGAGCATGTTCGGCAATTTTGTCAATCACTTTAACAGCAAATTCTAAGCCAGTTAACACGCTTACACACGTTTGAACAGATGCATAAGCACCTTGACCCAATACTTCACCAGTCAATTTATATGCATCTAAATGAATAAAATATAATACATTATTATTAATTTGATAGTATACAAACAAAATTAAATTTAAATTATATTATCTGGGAAAACAAAATTTACTACAAATTGACAATGACCATGATATTAAAAGAATCAAATATTTAACAATTTAAAATGCCTTCTTTTATCAGTTCATACAGTAGTCTATAATTTTTTTTTTTTTTATTGATACTTAAGCCCGCCATTTAAGGTCATTAACTGTTTGTAGGGTTCTATTGAGGTGGTGGTAGGGTTTGGAACTTTGAGTTTTTACACGTGAGTTTGTGTTTGGCAGAATTTTTAAGTGTTCACCCGTAGGTATCTGCCACGGCGGTGGGGGATGGCTGCCTTTCTCTCCGGACACCATGACTGCCCGAAGAAAAATGCCACCTGTAACCGGGATCAAACCAGCGTCGGTGCCCGTCGAAACCGACGCCTTAGTCCGCTCGGCCACTCCGTCCCCCGCAGTTTATAAATAATTCAAATACATATTTGATTAAATATTTTATGTACCTACAATTCTGATCATATAATAAAATAACCTAAAAGTTTATCAATAAATGAACGGTTTATACATAATAAATAACCAACAACATTTATAAATGTATCATGGGTTGAATCCAAAAACCACACACATTGTCGGCTCATTGTATAGCAAAATACCGCACATTATTTTTAACCTACTGACACCAGACGTATTCTGAACGTCTAAAATAAACAAGTTCACCAAAAGGATTGGTATAAGTACTGAATTATGTTTTAAATTACGATATTCTTACCACCCAAAATTAGGTATGTTTTCAATAATATGAAATTCCTATAGTATTGTAGCATATATAAAAAATATAGAATTCTCATGAAATTATTATGATGAGAACCCACTTGACTGACAATAATGTCTTTTATTTAAATTTTAAATAATATATTTATTATTTTATATTTAAAAATATATACATTATTAAATAATTATAAAATTTACAGTTTTTGGATTTAACAGTATTATGATTATCTCAATAATTTTAATCTACCCAATAAGGTTTAAAAAAATATATTTATCATTAACTCAGGTAAAGAAAGCAAATTTCATATTTAATAAAAAAAAAATGTATGCCTATATCTGCTGTGTTCTTATTATAGCAATAATACGTTTACCTAAAGTAAATTTTCTAAAAAAAATTCTATAAATATTTTATAACAATTTTAGGTTTAGAACAATAAATTATTCTTTATTTTAAAAGATCAAATTTGATATTGGTATTATGAGTTACAAATCTTTTTCATTTTAAATTATAATATCATTTAGAAACAATTGTCAATTACAATTTTAATTTCCTTATCATTCATTTAAATTGTACATATTATGATAAGAACACATTACAATATTTCATCATTAAATAATTAAGTACTTACTACTTATTACTAGACTCACATTAATTACAGATTAAATTCAGAAGAAAACAAATGTTTTTAGATTTAATTGTTTACATTTATAAGAACTTGTTCTTGTTATTATTTATCTAAAAAAAACTACAAACCGAAATTACGAAGATAAATATAATAGTATTCCTGGAGTAATTATAAAATTTATAAAATTTAAGTAAGAAAATGATATAGTATAAAACAATAACATTACAATATTTTAATCTTAAGTATTTTTAAATTATAGTTATAATAATTTATTGATTTGTACATATAAAAGTTTAAATGCAAAATATTTAACCTTGCCAGAAGCAAATGAAAAATAATAGAAAATTAAGCATTATATCACAGGAAATACCAAACTCAGAAACTTATTCATGTTAGTCATAGTTTGGCCTAGTCATTATGTGTTAAAATGTTGGCAAATGTAGTCATTTTATTAACCGTAAAAAAAACTATTAAAAGAAAATGACCTAAAAATGGTTTTCAAGTAAACAATTATCACCATTTCGAATAAATAAATTATACCTAAGCTACAGAATGTACCTAATCTACCTAATAAATTAATATTAATTGTTTTGTAATTTTTGTCATATTATTATAACAAACTATATACATCTCATTGAGCAAACATACCTTGGAAACAAGATGTCACAAGGCTGTTGGTGATCTTCTTCTTCTTGCGCTTGTTACGAGCCTCTTCTTTTCTCAATGATAGTGATTCAGACTTTTTTTCAACCGGGACATCTATCAATCAAAATTGACAAGCACATTACAAAACTACAATCTATGTACACAAATTGTATCTATGCATCACAACGCTGAGGAACAAATACTTACTTTGGGTGCTCTCAGTCTGTCCGGGGGTTTCTTCTTCAATGATACTCTCGACCATTTTTAATGACTGCGTTGCGTACGAAGAACAGTGAATAATACTTTTGGGAGTGGATAATGGAACACGGCGTATGTGTACGTTAACAGACGGCGCGATCACAAAATAATTTAATAACGAATAAATATTTAATTTAAACTTAAAAAAAAACAATATATCACAGCACTTAATTATCCGTCGGCGAGTGTAATATTTTAAATTTCTCGTAAAATATCACGATTCTTCGCTCGTATATGACTATAAATATAATAATATCTTTTATCAACTTGTTTCCTTTTTTTCCCCGTCTTATCAGCGGGTTTTTTCTCGGTATTTATACAGGGCAAAAGATAATATATCGAAATACTTAATAAATAACGAATAATTTACAAAAACCGGGACGCGTGGGACGACAACGTGTAATACTTTTGAACGACCGACGATATTTTTAAATCATTCGATCCCGGGAGCGTTGTTACAGTCGCACACAGACACAGTTCTCGACTACACGATTCCGACGTTATAACAACAACAACAACAACCGTTACGCGAAGACTACTGTATTATATTATATTATATTATATTCTTCTACTGCTGTAAACCACCACGCGAACTCCAATACACCACAAGAGTTTACAATTACGACGCACAAGCCGACAGCGAAACGGACTAGGACACTACTCTCGTCTGACTGAACACGGCGGACCGGCCTGCTGCAATGCTGTTGTTGTTGTTGTTGTTGTTCGCTCTCTCGCACACACCGAAACACGCCACGGCTGGTTGTGCAGTGTTGATGGAAACCGGCGCACGACGACACTACCGGCGCGGCCGTGCGTCGCGTCCCCTTATATACGGGACACCGCGCGTCCCGCCCACCATTCCACGTCAACGGCACGTTTTATTTAGGCGGCGTGCACACAGACCTACCGACCTCCTCCGTCCGCGTGTACGACGCGCCGTACGGAAACGCACAACTCTGTAGTCTGTAACGACTAACGACACTCGTCGTGACGTCGTCGTCGTCGTCGCCACTCACCGCCCGACCATCGTCGTCCGTCGTTGTTGTTGTTGTTGTTGTTGTTGTTGTTGTTGTTTTTCGGCCGACGGTGAACTCTATTCAATTTTTTTTCTCCTTTTCACCAGTCTTCATTTGCGTTGACGTCACATTATGATCTTCGGAGAGGGAACCCATTACAGTGATGATGATTATTATCATAAATATTAATAATAATAGTATTATATTGTGTTCGTATTAGCGGTGTAGAGCTTCTTTTACCCTCCTAGGCATTTGTTTTTTATTTTTTAAATAAATTAAAAATTATAATAATATGTCCCACCTAATTCACCGTCGTCCAACTAAGACTCTAACAGACTGTTATTTTGTTTTTTATTGTTCGTCCCGACAATTATTGGTTGGCGAGGGAGGGGGGGGGGAAGTTAGATATTGGTAGACTGGTACGTGTTGTGTGTAATAACTAATAAGTAATAACTAATAAGGAACAACTATAATAACGCTCCCATAAATCGTACAGTCTGATTGAAATAAAATATGGTACGATGTGGCGTTTCGTGTATGGTACTATGGTGTGCGGTATAATACCTATGTAATAGGTAGAGGTAGGCTACACGGTATACACGTGTGTCTACTGCGTCTCATGATTTCTAAAATGTTGTAGCTAATCCGAGTAAAATAATTTAATCATGCTGTTCTCGGCGCGGCGACCGACGTGTAACTATGGAAAAAAATCGCCCTCCAATAATTTAGTTTGTTAATGTTACGGTGCCATACAGGCATACAGCAGTGCACGGCTTAGTTAGGTTGGGGTCCGTGTACTACGCATTATACTTATAACACATCTATTGAAAATAATACACAAAACTCGGCATATTATACGCTAGTTGTTATTGAACATTTGAACGTTTAATTTATAGATGCTTTACTGCTTAAGTATGCCACACACTATACCGTCTCTACCTCGCGGAAGACACATAATATAATATTAGTCAGTAGGTACCTTTTTTTTTTTTATAGGTACTCAGTATAATATTGTCGTCGTATTATACTCGTATTTATTTTATTCTATATAATATTTTTATCACAACGGAACGTAGGTTGATTAGGGGACTTGTACCTTGTACAATGTACATACGTATAGTGTACAACTTTACTGTGTTCCCACTCACCTACCAACCTACGGTATCCACTAACCATAATATCATTGTAGTATAATAATTATAGTGGTAAACGTATTTCTTTTATTATTTTAAACAACTAGACTTCATAATCGTTCAAAACATTGGAAATTGCATAATATAATATGATGATAAAATTGCGTTTTCAAAAATATTAATATTTTAATTTTACATTTTCGGAAATTATGTATCAATTTTTGATATGCGTTTTAAACGTAGGCTTATTTTATAAAAATTAAATACTTTATTGTACATTTTGGCTAGTTGAAAACTCTCAGTGGCAACTGTTCACTGGTTTATACCAATATACATTTCTCGGATGAAATATTTGTTTACCAAATTTTTAATCATAGTATGTTAAATATTTACTCAGAATATTATACATAATTAAATTTTGATCATATTTTGATTAAATATTTTTTGAGCAAAAAACATATTTTAAAACTAGATAGATATTGGGTACCTATTATAAATATAGCATATTTTTATTATAAAGTAAGTAAAAAAAATTAGATTGATCTTTTTATTTTATTGAACTATTCAATTATTGTGTACCTACCTATTGGCACCATGTATTATCATTAAATAGTTTAATTATCACATCAAACAAACGTTATCGTCAAATGCCAGCTTATATATTATTATGTATAATAATTAATTATATAATATTATTATTAATTCAAATTTAATAATCGGTAATATAAAATATAAATGATTGAATTACACGTTTTATACAGTTATACTTTTATAACCTAAAATCATAACACAATTTGTTACTTGTAGTGATGTACACGTGCACAATTATACAAAACAGTTTTAAATATAATTGGATAATTTATGTTAAATATAAATGCAATTAATAGTTATGCCAATATATTGCAGACATGCAGTATATATATTCTCAGAGCCGTATTTGGCTATGCAGGGGCCCTTTTAGAAGCAAAAAAATAAATGCCAATGGGCAATGAAAACAACCAAATGTCGGGGGCCCCATTAGCCTGGGGGCCTTGGGCTCGTTCCCTTGTAGGGTAAAATCGGCTATGTATACCGGGTAATTCTTTTATCAAAGAACACTCATTATTTCAAAAAGTATACATTTTTTTACATAGTTTCAAGTCGTAAATAAAACAACGTTTTTCTTAAAAAATTATATTTTTAAATATTTTTTATCCGTATAATTTTTTAAGTTTTTTACTTTTTTGAATGACAACATAGGGTTTTAATTTTATATTCCAAAGCAGAATATTTTTCTCAGTATTTTGATACATAAAAATCAAATTTGGGGAGAGTAGTTTAGGAGTTATAAATATTCAAAGATTTG
>NC_042495.1:71528625-71537919 GCF_005508785.2 Acyrthosiphon pisum | reverse complement strand
CAAAATACTCGCCCCAAATTTGATTTTCATGTATCGTATTGTATATTTTCTAAAATATACTATATATTATATTATTCTATACTTCTGTTGTGGTGTGCTTTTTGGCTAACAATCCTTAGTAATTTGTTGTATTGTAGACTGTAGACTGTAGTACAGTGAAAATATGAATATAATTATAGGTTCTAATACAGAATACTAGTAATACCACCTATATTTTAAAATCAATATTTGTGTACGTTATACAATATAAACATTATACATGACGTATTCGTAAAAACTCGATCTGAAATTGGTATGATAGGTATTGGTAACAAAAACCAAGATAATATAAAATATATTAGTTGCTACTGGTAAATTATGTATTTTATTACTTTATATATTATTCACCTATATTATAAAGTTGAACAAGACGTGTGTACAGATATTAATACAATAACAATCAAAAACTCAGAAATCAGACAAACGATGGTTAAAAATATATCTGTTATTCTTTAAGATGATATATAATTTTCATTTAAGATTTAACAATTATCTGTTTTGATAGTAATTCTATATGATCAGTGATTACATAGGACGTATATACTATATGCTATGATTTATAAAAGGTATGAGTGTAAATTATGTATTATTATTTATTTGTGTGTATAAATGTGTAATAATTTATAGTAGGTTACTATAATAGTAGTCATCGTGTCATAATAATATATTCATATAGGTTAGTCGTTGGGTTACGTTTATTTATTTTAGATCGTTTATTATTTTAATATCGAAACATTTTATATTTATCTATGAATTGATTGGGATTTTAGGACATACATTTTATTTTAATAATTCAATTTGGAATTTAAAGAATAATATATAACTAGAAAAAAATGAATAAAACATAAATGGTAAATATTTAGATTGTCTAAAAAACAAATAATTTAATGAAATACGTTGAGTTGAGTGGGCTATAAATCATAATAAAAAATAATTTTATCTAATAAATGATATCAGTAAACAATATTATATTCGAGCAAAATATGTTATATAACTGAATATTATAATGGTGAAAAATTGGAAATGCTTGCGTATAAGCATAATAGCGTATAAAAGTATGTATTTTCATTTGTATGCCTACTCAAATTACATTTATCTTGAATTGTATATATTTTACGAACAGGTAATATTTCCTATCCTTAGAGGCAACACAAACTAGAGATGAACTGCTTTATGCTGAAAGCAAAAACACAAACAGTAAGTTATTCTAGTCCTTGGATACAAATATACAATCATTTATAGCTGTTGCATTCACAAATATTGGTTCATTGGACAAATTGTCTGATGTTTCTTGATGACCTCGTATAGCACTTTAATAAAATAATTGCGGATCCATGTCGTGTCCAACAAAATATAGGTAACCTTTGATGTTTAACGGTTCACTGTGTAGTGTATAACTTTGTATAACGTTTAAGTATAAATAAATAGTAATAACTATAATATATAAAAACGTTTATTGTTCATATTGACAAATATCGTTATAATATGAATATAGGATTAATAATGATTTAACAATTAATAGGATATAATGAATATGCGCACTGCTATGGATACATCTATTTCTAATTTATATTATTTTTTGAAATACCTTAAACTAATAAAAATCATTTCATTATATAAAAGTAATTAAACTATTGAAGACTCACTCAAATCCATTAAAAATATATCAAAATAAATAAATTAGTTTTAAAATTAATTTCGAGTGTAATTCGATATATCTTTGAATTGTGTATAATATGAATCATAATATTATTATAAATTATAATGTATTATATTATTATTATTATTATTATTCCATTAGACAAAAATACCATGATTTTCAAGAATTCCGAGTTAACGCTAGTTATCAATAAAAAAATTATCGACTGTTTTTTACACAATATAAAGCTGCAATACAAGCATCTCAAATTGAACGTATTCTTAGAACTTATAAATAGACTGATGGAATTTTTTTTACACGGTTTGCATTCAAACAGCGAAAGTTCAAAATATCGTACCAACTACCCGAATATCGTGATAAATTACTCACACTACGTTTTATGATTAGTGACGTATATACATAACTTTTATATGGTGAGGAAGGGGGTTCAGAGTTATGAAGTCAGCCTACATGGCAATGTACAAAACGCAAAACTGATTTTACTAAAATAATTAATGTACTAGCCACGAATCACGATACGTAATACAATATATTAAATACCTATTAGTAATAACTAATAATAATAATAACTTAATCAACCACGTCTAACTGTCTAAGCTATCGCGGTATTGCGCGTTTGTCGTACTTGTAATTGAAATATAAATACAAATACACAATGACCCGTAACGGTTCACCCGTCGGCGAAGAAATTGTTAAATTTTAACTTAGCAAGTATATAGTAAAGTTAGATATTTCATTATACTATGGAGTCGTACATTTATACGTTTATACACTTACACAGTTGTACTGTTTAAAGATCCTATATTTTTATCACTGCCGCACCGTATGTCCATTAAGTTTCAAAATTGTTTTTAATGTTTTGGTTTTTGCGAATTCCAAATATTACAATTATAATAATATTATATTACCTACGGTATTTTTATAATTTATTGATGATAATATACAACATTGTTAAGTATAAGCTAATAAGTAATAACTATACAGTATTATTGAGTTTATCTTAATGACTTAATGACTTAGTTGATATACATACTAGCATGTCGATGTCGACACGTCGTAGTAAATTAGATATTATTACGTATGTTTACCATTTTAATAAAACGGTATTGATACTTAAACATAAACATACAATCATAATGATAAGTGAGAGGATATGTATGTACCTAATAAGTAATAACTAATAAATGTAGTTATTAGTGAATCAGAAGAAAATAATGTATTTTTTTTATAGACGTTGTTAGTGCTGTTTTTAAGATTACACTTGCGCATATTTGAAACGTGAAAAAAGGAATTTGTGATGTACCTATACATTTAATCATGTGGTGTGTAACGTGTGTTACTGTTTTTTTTCCTATTAATCCGGAAACCCTTTATTGTAGGTGCTTCTGTAACATGGAAATATGGAATGATAATAATATCTACTAAATAGTAAATATTAATACATATTATAATTCTAGTAGTTGTACACTTGTACAAATTACACCGAGGCCATTCACCAATATTATATAATATTATTTCTAGTCAGTAAGTTGTAGTCACCCGAGCCAACGCGAACGTTTCTCCACGTCGCGCACACAGCAGCAGCACACCTGACCAACACGTAATCACTGCGCGTACCACGTGTTACCACAGTGCGGAGTCGACGGTGTTGCCGCGTTCGAATAATATAAAATTATCAGTCGTGAAAAAAAAAAATTAAATTACGATAAAATAGCGAAAAATTATTGTTGTTGAAATGTTGATTGCGTATATATTTATACTACTACCACAGACTCATATAATATTATATCTATGCTACTACCAATAAGTAATAATAACACAGAATAAATTATTCTGTGATAATAATATTATTATTATTATTATTTATTATAATAGTTTTGGCGTTGGCGCGTTGCTCGTCGTTATTATTTCGAGTCCGCTGTCGTCCATTCCCGCGCTCCCAACGCCACTGCCGAGCCGGCGTCTACGTAGTGCGTAAGCGCCGGCAGGCAGACGGACAGGCTGGCCGGCAACCCGAAACTACGCAGTACTGATTGCGCACGCACTCGTGCCCTCGCCCCCACCCACACACACACCGAAAAAACAACACATACAGAGCGTATATTATGGTGTGCATACAATCGTACAATCCGCTCTTTAATATGGTGTATTACGTATATACAGTATACAGTCTGATACAGATCAGTATTTTAGGGCTCTTGGCTTGTGGTTTTGAATTTTGATAGACGGGCGGAGGGGAGAATGTTCTTCACCACGTCTAAAAACGTAAGCACAATAGTAATATTAATAATAAAGTTATCACCGTATTTTGTAATATTTTTATATGTAATTATAATAATATTTATGATATAAAATTGTTATAATTTTCGTTGGAGTGGGTGAACAATTAAAAAATTATGTAGTCTTGAAATTATAATATGTTGGTACCTCCTACTACCTACATTATATTAAGGGGATTCGATAACACGATTTTCTGTTTTTGTCTAACATACTGCAACTTAGTATTTTAGACGTATTTTTTGCCAAACATACCAATTGATCTAATGAAGCGATAAGAATTCTGAAAACAGATTTGAATTTGTCGTCAAGTCTACTTGAAATTGACTTTCCGATATTCTTGATATTACCTCCCAAATTCCTAAAAATGTCATATTAAAAAAGAGTATTTAAAAATTGTTATATTTCAATTTTTGGAGAAGTTAAAATCAAAAATTCAAAAATGTGGGAAAGTCGATTTCAAGTAGACTTGGTGGCAATCTGTTTTTAGAATTTTTATCGCTTCATTAGATCAATTGGTATGTTTGGAAAAAAACACGTCTAAAATTCTATATCACGCGTGTGTTAGACAAAACACAAAATTACGGTATCGAATCCCCTTAACTACATTTATTAGGTATTGCATTTTTATTTTCTGTACATTTTTTTTGTATGGATTTTTTTTTCAATTTATCATTTAATTACAATTTGTAGAAATTCCTACTATACAGAGCCGGGCCAAACAATGGCTGTATACGAGTTGATTCCCGGGTCATTAAGAGGCATGTACGAATTGATTCCCTGGTCATTTTATTTTTTTTCAATATTTAGTAAAATATTCAGCCTATTAGCGTAACCCAAGAAACATCATGAGGAGGTTGGCTGACAAGTTTCTCAAAAATGTTGTTTTTTTTTTGTTTTTTCATTTTTTTAAATTATTAGTATAAAAATGTAAAAAATTATTATTAAAAAATCTAGTGATAAGATAAAAAATATTATTAAAAAAATTTAGTTATTTGGTAAAAATTTAAAACACACTGTTTTTAAAAATTGGTATCTGGTAATGAGATTACAAGTATACCGTGACATCACTTCTCTCAAAAAAACTCAAACTCTTTACTTACGTCCATGGTATATCTACAACAATAGGGAATCAACTCGTACATACTACATACCTCCTAATGACCCGGGAATCAACTAATACATAAAATAGGTTTCGGGAATCAACTTACCTACTGCGCAAGCAATAATAGCGCTCCTGGCTAGGTGACAATTTTGCAATTTTTTGTGTAATTTCACAGTTGTTAGAAACAATCTTGAATAGTTAAAGTGTATATTATTATTCTTACAAACTATTGTTAAGTTAGGCCCACTTAACAATAGTGATAACCGTGATTCGCGACGATATTACTATTAAGTATTAATAATTATAAATTATAATTACTTATAATAATTTTTTAGAAATCGGTTAGATCGTTCATACAGTATACAAACGCATAACAGACCACGTCGGTGGATTACCTACCAATATTTCGGTGGGCATTTCCATATCAATACCTACATCGCGGCCCAAAAATTGAAATAACGAATTAAATTAATGGAATCTGAAAAAAACACGTTGAGCAGGTCATGGGGGTTTGCTGTTGGATTGCGTGAGGGATGAATGCTTACAAGTTACAACCCTCGTGTTTTTGGGTAGTATGGACTATAGGGTCATTTTGTTTAGATGGACTCGCAACGGTGCCGCCGCCGCGCGGTGAATTCGGCATCGGCGCATGTTGAATGGCGCGCGCCGTACGGAACGTTTTCGTAAGCCTTCTAGAACATTCGTTCATCATCGGCCAGTGGTTATCAACATTTTTCGTCCTCACTACAATTTATTTGAGTGTAGTATTGCATAGGTATTTATAAATAAAATTCTTGTTACGAAAAAATCGCACAAATCTTTTTAACTATTAGACGTGTTAGTAGTCGTGTGCACACTGCAGCACGATACCTGCAGAACAGTATCGATGATGTCATAAAGTATAGACAGAGTCCCCCCCCCCTATATTGACATACACCACTCGCATACCTATATTATATTTATGAAATTCTTACATTGGACACGATGTGGTACTTAACTTGACTATAATATTGCTTAATGCCTATATTATTGTAATAAATAAGTTAGGAACAAATAAATAAATAAAATTGTTTAGGGGAAGATTCATACTACCTTCGCCATAAATGATAAATCCATAGGACTATAGGAGAACGAATATTACCCGCATGTATCCAGTGTTGGCAAATTGTACGTACAGAATAATTTTTATATAAGAAGAAATTGATATATTATAGGTATTATAATTTATCAGTGCTATTAAAGGTAAACATAATATTATTATCTAGTGATCTATGGAAGGTTGTTTTGATAATTGTAATTAAAAAAAGTTGTGAACATTTCAAAATTGGAAATTTTGTGTTTGTAAAACGGAGACAGACAAGTGCAGACAACACACGGTAGGAGGTTAGTGTACAATAGATACCCGCACATCGACATTGGGCACATGTGTTATTTTGATACGCCTTTGTTTTCATCGTAGGTCTGATGAGTAGGTCGTTCCCGTGTCAGATGACTCAGGTCGTATAATTGAATATTTATTACCGTCAATACTCTGTAGTCTGTTAATATTGAACTACTGTCAACGGCGCGAAAAATATTTTTACAAATATTAAATATTTTTTTTCAAATAATTAATAATTTGATATATTATGTACATTTTTTATATTATTCATGAATAATATTTCATCGTTGTTGAACTAAACGTCAATTATCGTGCTTGATCAACGAAAATACGGAATAATAGCTTGATTATCCAATCGCCATTATGTGGCAAAGATATGATGACGATAGGACAATCAATATTATTCCAAGAATATTTTCCAGGTTTGGCAAAAAAATATCGTATAAAACGATACGGTGTCGATAATATTTACATTGTGTGACGTGTGTATTGATTGGATGAATCTTAATTTTATGCCGATAGTTTTTTTTGAAACTAAATCTCAGACTCTTCTAAATTCAAAATGTATTCGTTTCGGAACAATTATTATTTTGTTTTTGTAGATAAATGGACAGATTTATAAAAAAAAGTAGAGTAACTCGCTCTGCAGTATAGTAGGTTTCGAATTTTGAGTATACATCGTCATATAGTAGGTCACTGCAGCAGATGTGTTAAATTTGAATTAAATGATAAATAATTTTAAACGAACAACAAATCTCAGCAGAGTATCACTGTTTCAGCCCCTATTTCAAAGGATAAGTTATGTTATATTTATTTTACTACCTATTATATAGTAACGATTTCAATTTTCAACTGTAAAATAATTTTCCAATTTTTATACATATAGGTAATATGATATAGGTAATAGAGGATAAAAAAAATATTCATCTAGTATAATAGCCTATATAATAATACTTACCTAATTAAGTAGACACTTATTGTTAAAATAAAACATTTATGTAATTAACCTATACTTTTTAAAAATAAATATGATTAAATTACTCGAATATTGTGTATAAAAATTTAATAAATGACAACATTACAATTTACAAACGTTAGTTTGCATATTAATTATTATTTTCTGATTTAGTTTCTGGAACAAAAAGTGTTCGACCAATGTCATAATGAGTAGTGGACAAATTATTGCGTTATATATGGGTTCAAGTTTTGGGTTTTTCTAAAAAATCTATTTGTACAAAAATTGTTTGATGTAAAAATTTATTTTGAGCCAACTTAAAAATCAAGAACACATGTAAAGTCATTTAAGTTAATGACTGACGACTTTTGACAACAAAGTTAACTTGCATAATAAGTTTTAATTTTTATTAATAGGTTCAACCGTTTTTGAACCATTAAAAATCACGTGGTTCGACAACTCGTTGGATGGACTGTACAATTATTAATTAATAATGATTAATTATTGAGTTAATTCTAATTGTTAACTGTTATGGAAATTAAAAAGATAATTTATTTTTAAATTACAAACTAGAAAATTAAATTTTCATGGTTTATAAAGATGATAATAATTAATTTTAACTATATAAATTTTAATTTATAAAAATAAAATTAAATATTTTGTATAGATACATTTTAGATGAATCGTGGACATTTTTTCCCCCGACTGTTTTCGGTGTAGTAGGACATTTCCCACCAATATATTTTTGATGCGGACATTTCCCCCAATTTTTTTTAAAGTTTACTATTTAATAACATGATATTATTATTTAATATGAAATTAATTTGTTGCCTATTGTCTAATATTTTCAAATATTTTCATAAATATAATAAATGATAGATGTATATTTTTGATTAACTGAACTATTTGAAATTTGAATTAAATTCATGAACAATTATTAAATTTTTAAATATCCAAACTGGTACAGTTTTAACGAAAAAAATTTAATGGATATGAACAAAAGTTAAAAACACAAGTTAAGAAATAACAAAAGAATCAGAAGTCAAATATTTTTTACAAAATGTATCATTTTTATGTCGGAGTTTTTAGTCAATCTTATTAATTATATTTTATTTAATACTTATTTTTTTAAAATTTTCATTGCTTCAAGTAGTTCAGTTAATCAAACACATTGCATATATACATTTATAATCTATTATATTTATGAAAATAAAAACTATTTTATATTTTATTTAAAAAAAATAATTTCATATTAAATAATAAATAATATTAGGTACCTATATTATAAATTTAAATAAATATTATAAGTCAATAATAAACTTTAAAAAAAATGGGGGAAAATGTTCGCATCAAAAATATATCGGGGGAAAATGTCCATTTACCATTTTAGATTTTGAGGTAAGCAAGCTAGGTTTTGGCTTTACAATAATGTCTTTTTTTGGAGCAATAATTTTACTCCTATCTGTTTTTGATTTAAATTATTTATATTATTAATAAAACTGTTTTTCTTTATTAAAATACTGGACAACTTAATATAAGTTGTAAAATTGTTGAATCAATATTATAACACAACACGTAACGTTAAAAAATATATAATAGTCACATTTTGTTCTATATAACGCATTTTAAGTTTAAGTATTTTTGAAAATAGATATTCTAATATAAAAAAGGTGGGTAAGTGGATTTCGCTCTGCTGTACAGTAGGTTACAAGTGGGTCACTGTATAATGGATGGTATTAAATTTGAATTCAATGATATAATATCATTGTATAAGAAAAACGATTTCTGAGCGGAGACGGTATGTTAGTCTAGGTATAAGACATAATATTATATTAGTACCTATAATAAATTCCAAATTAATCATATCTTAATATTTA
>NC_042495.1:71518342-71526878 GCF_005508785.2 Acyrthosiphon pisum | reverse complement strand
GCACAAGGACACACAATTTACAAATTGTATTGTACTCCGATTTCGCACCAATAAAATATAATACAACGTTACGAGTATAGGCAGTATAAATGTATAATCGTAAGCGGTAACGACTATAGGATAAGGAAGCGAAGATCGTATGACGAAGCGTATGGTTGTTGTGATCTGCGTTGCCAAAATTTACATGTCATTATGCTCGGAAAAGACGATTACACGCTTTGAATTTAAAAATCAGATTAAAAACGATATCGTTCGTAGTGACAACGCCTATATAAATATATCGTACAAATAAATACAAAAAAGTACATACATCTGCAGTGACAAATAAGCGTCTACGTCTGTTACTCATCGGCCATCGCCATCGCCGCCGCTATTTCTGCATTCAATTTGAATTGTTAGTTATATTTTAAGCGCTGACTCCCCTGCCATAAAATGGTACCAACGCCATAAAATGCACCAACGATATTCACTTTCTGATCGAACAAGATACTGAAGTTAAAAATCGTAGCATTATTTCGACTACTTATCGTGTACACAGACACAAAAAAAAAAAAAAAATAAAAAAACACACATCATTGTAAAATCAATACATTCATCGTTCCACTCAGAATCTAAAAACGTCTGTTCCTCAAACAATTTTGATTATTTTGCTGTCATTCATGCATAATATAGTAAGACTATTTGATACTTGAACTTATGAATAAAATGTCATTACCTACCATCTAATTATTTTGTTTCTTCTTTATAAAGTTATTTTATTTAAAAAAACAAATAAACACGAAAAAGTGTAATTCTTGCAGCAGCTTTCACGCTCGCTAAAATCATAAAATGTGGACATTTTGAGTACCTATGTAATAGTTGCAGGTATTGTAAACGGCTTTTCAATTTTAAAAAATGTGTTAAATTGTTAAATAAGGTTGGTAACTTAATAATAGGTATATGTGCGAACATTTTTATAAGATTCTATAGTTGTATGAAAAATAAATTATTTCTTCGCTTCCCTCTAAATCTAAAATGTATCTATAACTGCCTTTTAATACATTGCAATAAAATAATTTTATTATTAATTAAAAAATAATTTATTATTTTAATTATTAAAATTTAGATTTAAAATTTTAAGTTTTAAAAATACTCTTTCACATTTTAATTGGGTGTACGACACTACGGTGGAAATATAAGAACGTATTCGAATACTATGCGAAATGTGTTGAATAAACCAGTCTTTTTCATTAGTTAAAATATAATTTAAAATTTCTGAGTCACGAATTATGATTCAATTAATGTATATTTTATCATTTAGCTAGGGCTCCTCAATATTGAAAAATATCTAAGGTCCCCTGGAAATCCCCGGGTAGCTGGGCGGGTTTGACCAACAATGTTTTTTTGTAATTGATAAAATGTCAATATAGTCTGTATTTACAAATACACGATTCCCAATAGACACGTACATAAAACAATACCTAATGTTTTGAAGGTTATTGCCTGTATTTACTTTTAAAAGTATTAGAAAATGATTAGTTAGCAAACTGAACACGTGCAAAGTCTTCATGAATTAAATTAAGCTTTGAAATGACTATAAGGGAATACATATTATATGAATACAGTATGATTGATTAATAGTATTGACTAAATTATTGGATTCTTTTATAAATATAAAATATTTGTAATATTTATGTATAAATATTATTTGTAGAGATTTACAGTAGTTAAAAGCTTCGTATTAATTATTATAATTATTACATAAACGAAAATATCTGTTGATATTTAATAAGTACCTATAACAGTCATAATAATAAATAATTTCAACTATATTGTTGACAAATGACTTAGAATTAGCAATTTTTTGCATTTTTGACTTACAATTGTTCATAGTTATAAACTTATAATTTATAAAATCGTTTTTACTTTTTAGCTATATTTGATCAACACCAGAGGTAAATATTAATTATTTTAACTTTTCTATTGACTATTTAAATTCAACACATACTTGGTTTATAAAAGAGTAAATACAATAATTATATTTCTTGTATGGTTCCCACGGTAAATTAGTATAATTACGTTTATATATCTATATATATATATAATACATACAATTCTTGTGTCACGGTGTTTGTGGTCGCACTCATCCAAAATGGCTTGACAAATTTTAATGAATTTTTCTTGTTTATTTGGTAGGTGTGAGAATAGATCGTTAAGTTTTTTTCACCCTACTAGGTCCAACTTGGAGAAGTGCTCAGATGGGGATTTTGAGATTTATGGTGGAAAATTTTTGTTTATAAATGGTTATTATTGGTTATAGGATAAATAATTAGTAGAAACTAGCTGAACCCGTGCACTTCGTTGCCCATTAAGTGTACCAACTATATGTGACTCAGACTTTGTTCAATTCATTATTTAATATTCGGTGTATGGTTTCAAAATTAATCTTAACTTTTCCGTTGCCCGGAATAAAAATTCCGATTCGCTGATTTAACTCTAAAGTATCAAAGTTATACCAAGTTTGTCGTATTCTACCTATGGTGGATTGATATAATCAACTAATACAAAATCCTAACCTAACCTAACCGTACTAAAATCAGATGAATAAACGCAAACCGCATACAAAAAAATTCATTCAAATCAGTCTAACCATTTAGGAGGAGTTCAGTCACAACACACGTACAGTAGAATTATTGCGCTTAGAAACACATTCTACGATTCATTTTTATATTATATGAAATCAACAAACATGCCCGATTAACCAATAGCAACCAATATAATATAATGCACTGTTGCGCCACTGTTGTATTTTTGACATACAGATTTGAGATTTCCTACCTTCCGGTGGATTTTCCTAAAATTTTATTTCGTAAAACCTTCTCCTGGCAGTTACGAACATCTTAAAAAAAATTTGAGCCAAATCGGTCCAGTCGTTCTCGAATTGTTATACATTTTTGTCTCCATTTTGATATATATAGATTAGTATTTATTAGTTGGTTGCCACGGGTTCGGGCATATTAGATCAAATTTTCGCACATTGCCTACTTAATATGCTGTTGAACATTGTGTCCGCGATCCGATGTAGTCGGAATAGTCGGATTGCCTACCGGGGAGGCTGAGTTGCACCCAAAAGGAGTTGAACTATCATAATTTTTTTAAAAGTTGAAATTTTTTACGAGCGACGAAGTGCGTGGGACCAGCTAGTATATATATATAATATTCTATGATTGCAATCCTTTATGATTGTAAATTGGTTGTCACTTGTCATGATAACACGTATAACTTATTATGTGTGTACTGAATAATGCACATCATACTGTGTGACAAAATCACCTTTCCATTTATTATACAGCAAAGGTTTCTAACCATTAGAAATGAAATCCACTGATAATATTGTCACACATGTATCTAGTACAACCAGGTTTTATTCTGCATGATAGTATTGGTAGTATCAAATAAATTATTACTTTGTATTTTGAATTTTTCTTATCTATTTGTTTTAAATTGATTACATTGATGGCCAATTCTAATCATATAGTACTTAGTAAGTACCATATATTATGTAATTAGACACAATGTTTAATGTATTATAGTTATATATATTTAATTGATTCAAATTACTTATAGCATTCCAATATAAAGTGAGAAGTAAATCACGTAAGTAACTTGCAACTTCTGTGTATTTGCATCTGAGTTTAGAAATAATTGAATAGTAATAAACTAATAAGATATCATTGTGAAACCAGTTATTATAAAATATACAAGTACCCTATCCTAACCAATTTGAAGTGCGTTTATTGACAACCATTTTTTTAATAGGTTCATCGTACTTAATCTATTATATTTATTAGAAAATAAAAATTACCAATATTCAATCAGCGGGTCACATATTTTTGTTCATTTTTGAGCGATATCAAAATATAATTCATCTAATAATTTCAATCAAAACAAATCTTTATTATTTTAATTTGTTACATAGCGTTAAAAGTTCATACATACGATAATTTTCATATTAATTTGATCGTAGGTATTACTAAATTACTTATAACATAAAGTTAAAATATTTTAACTGATATTTATTTTATATAAGTGATATTACAGTCATTTAATTTTTTTCATAGGAAAATGATAAGATTAATAAATAAAAATGTTGATGTATGTTAAACGCAATAAGTATGATGAAATGTGCAATATGTAACTACAAATTACATAGATATAATGTGTTAAATATAAAATAAAAATCAGAGTTATACTTAAATATTTTCTTTTTTCTTTTATCTTTCAAGTTTTGAATATCATACATTCATACAACGAATATTAAATAAAGAATTTAACAAAATTTTAATCATATACCTATGAGGTGAGATTTTTTAATAGCCAACAAATTGCACGGGGTCAGCTAGTGAAATTTATGTAAACCCTCTAAAAATCATACAGATGTTTTATCTTTTTTTTTTTTTTTATAAATAAAATTGTGCTTACTTTTCTTATTTCAACTTACTAATAAACAATTGAGTAGGTAGTTGAAACATTTAGAAGATAATACTATAGTCTCTTGTTTTATAGGTGTACCTATAGTGTATACTTGTACTAGTTGTACTGGACTACATAGTACATTTAGGTAAGTCTTTTAAAATACATAGGTATACCATTTAAGTACATTTTTCAAATACCAAACAAATTATATTTGAAAATTATTGAGTTCCTATACCTACTTTAAAATAATCGACAAGTTGTACCTAATTGAAAAATATTTATTTTTATATTTTAATAAACTATTATGTGTTATGACTATACCTAATTTCCCTTAGTTTATTTACTTAAAAATTATATTTCTTTCATTATACATTTAAAGGTATACGATGAATAATGCAGATGGGTTTTTATAAAATACAATTAAAACTTTTTACAAAATAAACAAAACAATTTTTATACTTTATAAACAAATAAATATTATTTTCCAGTTTGGCATTATTGCGTTAACACACAAATTATACATAATACATAGGCACCTAATAAATAATAATGTAGGCAGTTAACACTTAACACAATAAAGACATACTTTCTCTAAATCAATGAGTAAAAAATTTAGAAATAGTTTGTTCAAGTATTCGCGTATTTAAAGTCTTGTTAAATAATTTCGAAATCTCGAAACAATTTTTATCAAAAAATACACATAGGTACCTAATATATTATTCGAAAATTATTAATTGTTTATTTAACTAATATTAATTGTATAATGACTTATTGTGTTTATTATCTTTTAATCCTAGTACTAACTAGGTACATCAAATTGAATAAAAAATAATAAATAATACAATAATATGTATTTTGTGACTGTAAATATGAAAATAAACAGTGCATGGCTTACTAGGGGGTCTGGACACCCCAATTTCAATAAAATTACAATATACATGTTTTGGACACCCCCCCTCACCTCAAAAAAATTTCTGGATACGGCCTTGATGGCTTAAGATAATTTGAATAGAAAATAATGGTAGTCATGTTAAAAATAAAGAATACATAATGTTCTTCGTAATGATCTTGAACTATGTTTAAGTAGGTACAGATAGAATATATTAATATAACAGTATGTAAATATTTTTAATATAATATATTGGTCTCCATAGATGAGTATTGGCTATATTATATGAAGTCCTAATTACACCAGTATTATTTGTAACAGTTAAACAGGACCTTTAATATTTTCTGATATTAATCAACTCAAACATGTTAAACATAGATTTTTGAGATTTTGTAATTTTGTGTTAGACATTTCCCATTTAGCTCATAACTATACCAATATCACTAACGTACTTGGCCTGCCTACTCTTGCTGAACGAAGAAGAACTTTAAATATAAAATGTATTCGTGGTCTAATTACTAACCATATTGATTCCCCTTGCTTGCTTTCCCAAGTTAACTTCAAAGTCCCTTCGCATGTATCTCGTTCTCATGTGACCTTCCATATTCCTAACGCCAACACAAATTACCTGCAAAATGAGCCTTTAAGGCGAATTATGTCACTTGCCAATGAGGACCCCTCTTTTGATGATAATTTGTTTTAATGTTCTTAAACACTGTTAATAACTCTTAAGTTTAATATAAGCATTTTAATTGCTTACTTAATTACTGTTTAAATAAATTGTAATTCTGTTACTTGCATATACTATTTTATATTTCTCAATTTTCCACTATTATTCTAATAAATTGTACTGTACTTTAATGTTACAGGGCAAGGATGGCGAACCTATGTCATGCGTATACTATCTTTAACTTATTATTGGAATATATCGTAAGATATTGTAATCTGTACTTTCCATTTCCCTAAGCTCGTAAACGAAACGAAACGATTATCAATAAATTCGTTTATCGCGTTTACGTACAAACGTAGGTACAACAGAACAGTCGACAGTCGTCAACAGATAGTTTCGGATGCCTTACACGACGACTAAAAAAAGAAAAAAGGTTTGCAAAGTAAATGACACGCGAGGCAAATAAAATCAAATCAAACATTTTTATTTGACACGCAATTATCAAAAGGTTCGCCATCCCTGTTATAGGGGAAACCCGTATATTTTGTAATAAATAAATAAATAATAAATATCAAAATTTAACATTTAACTAGGTATTTAAGTATCATACTTTACCTCATTATTTTTACTTGCAAGACACCTATTCCCAGAGATTAGAGTCACAGGCCACATGTCCATGTCAAAATTTATCATATACCATGTTTATAGTATAGGTACTGTTTATTATCATTGTTAATTGTTGCGTGATGACGTCCATGGTAATATCTCCCTATAGAATCCAAGATTATAACTTATCTGAGTATAAACAATTCAGATTGGTATGATACGTTTTGGTAAATTGCTCAGAAAATTACTTATATAACTTGTCTTAACATTCCATTTAATATGAAATTAATATAATTTCTCAAGTTAATGTATTATTTTCTATACGTCATAAACTTTAAAAAGGGGGAAAGTAGATAACCGATCTGCTGTATAGTAGGAGTTGAGTGTAACTCGTCACTGACTATAGGGCACTGTAATGGAGATTGGATGTGTTAAATTTGAATGCAATGATAAATCATTGCATACCTACGAAAAGTGATATTGCCATATATATTGCTATTAAATTATTATAGTAAGATGTTTTAATATAATATTATAATTCTTTAAATAGGCAATACCTAGCATAAAATAATTATAATTTTATTATATTATAATTCTTAGGACCGTATTCTTATAGTCGATATATGCTTATGTATGCCGAAGCCAGTGAGCACCTGGCGTACTTGTGGAACTGACCGATGCCAGCGAAAAACGGCACTGACAGTTTACCACAATCATTTAACTCTACATATGAAAAACCGGATGGTAAAATCCGGTCGTCTGTTTAGCAAAATTTATATGCTTAATGCACTTTTTAACCCTTCTGGCTTTTATTCATTTGGTTATATCAGTTCTGAAGGAAACACAAGAAGATACTGCCTGCACAAAAATAAGATCAGCATCTAAAGGACGTTGCAATCGAGTGGCCTTAGCTGACAAACAACGTTCAGATCACAGAATCAACGAATATAACGAATATTTGGTTCATAAAAATATGATCAAATATCTGTAACAAGTACCAAGGTATCAAATTATAATTATTTTTATACAATTTTATAGGTAAGTACATATTTTTTATAACATTTATACTTTTTATATTTTAAATTGACAAATTGTCTTCAACTTTTTTTATTGACAATAATAAATAATAAATGGCAACATTGCACAGAAAATCTTACATAATCGTGTTGTTTTTGGGGTCATTTTAACAATTCATTATTTGGTCAAAATCGTACGGAATCGTATTTCCAAAAAGGTAAAACGTACGGAATCGTACTTTACCGATTTTGGTTAATTTTGTCAAAAATTGAACTTCAAATATTTATAAAACAAATGTGCTTATGTATCTTTAATATTTTTAAATAATTATAATAAAATATATTATGTATACATATATCATCAGTGATTGTTATATTATGTACCTCATAAGAGGTTCGTATAGGTAGATACTACTTACTTGTATAATTGTTTGTTATGACCTTTTCAAAAGTTCAGGTTTTGAGACAACACGCTTCAAGATTAAAAATAAAAATAAATTTAGCATATTAATATATTATAGTATTTCAAATCAAGTCGTAACCTTTGTCACTTATTAATTTATATTAAACACTGATAAAGTAACATAATGATTGAAGTTACTTAATGACGTCAATGGTATAGCAATATACTTTAAAATTTTAATTCTATTGAAGAGTGAAGTAAATTGTCTAATATATAGCACGTATAATTATTTTTAATTATTAATTGTAATCACGCAGTTTTGTCTTTTAGGAAAATTTTAAAATTTAGTTGAATAGCCAGTTGTCAAACATACCATGTGAAATAATCAATTGATATAACAATTATTATTTGTGAAAACATTACAAAAGTTGTACAAAAAAGAAATAATAATGAAGATAGGATTCATTAAAGAGGATGTCAGCGCACTATTCGTTTTC
>NC_042495.1:71513749-71518146 GCF_005508785.2 Acyrthosiphon pisum | reverse complement strand
ATAGGTGACTTTACATCTAAGATTACTTAAACCCATAGAAAAAATGATTTTGCGTAAACGCGTTTTGTCTATGTTGCTCGTGGACCAGAGAGAGAAAACGAATAGTGCGCTGACATCCTCTTAATAATGCCAACATCAAATTTATTGAGGTTTTATTCAAATAAAATCAAAGATAACAATATGTACGTTAAACGATTTTATTCCTGACAAATATATAGGTTCACGTTTACTTACTGTTCACCTACGTGGCTACTAACCTTCCTACTGTTTTATAAAGTGTTATGTAAATAGAATAATTAATACCGTCAATCTGGGTGACTTGGAACTACGAGGTGAGATGAAACAATTTGGTTTTTGTTTAAACATACCAAGAGGTAACTATAATAACATAATAGTATTATTGAATAATAATAATTATTATTTATGGAAAAAAAGTAGGTATTATTGTTTAAATGATGATGTTTTAAATTGCAGGTATTATCAATAAGTATATTATTTTCATACTGCGTTCTACGTGTTTTTTATCAATTCAAAAAATATAATTTTGCTATTAAAAAATAGATTCTAAAACACAATAGTAAACTTTATATAAAAATATTGTATGCTTAAAATATATCTATGGGCATAAAGATTCCAGTAATAATTTTCGAATATATCAATAAATGATAATCGAGTTAAGATTACTACCTACCTATTGTATATTACGATACCCATAAGTATTTCTAGTTAGAAAATCAAGTCAGGAATTTTTACAACGAAATTATTACTTGCAAAATATAGTTATTATAAATATAATTTAAATATATTATAACTATAGATGTTACTACATTAGGCTAATGTTATAGTAGGTACAAAATTAGTTTAAGATATTATTATGTTTTAGTATAATTAATTTTGAACGCGAATGCAATTAATATTATATTAAACATATATTATAGTGTAGTAAAATAGGTGTTAAAATACCAAGTTAACATTATATTTATGATCTAAAACATGCAACCTTTTAAAAATTATTATTTTTGTTGATTATATAATTTAGCGACGAAATCATAGACACGTAGGTATACTCTTTTATCCTTGAAATATATTATAAATACTGGTGCAATAATAATGTTATAAATCACATGTTTACTCAGTTGACCTGCTATTGCCGTAGTATTTCGATTATAATACACTACAAGTTCCTACAACAGAATAACAGATTACGGTTTTATACTTTTATACAACTGTATTGGGCTAAAAATGTATATGAAATTATTGACAGTATCAGCTTAAATGTTATTTAAAATAGATATTAAATTGCATCAGTTGATAATTAATATGATTATGTGTTTTAATATCTTCTATAATTATTTTAAGCTCTGGTGTGATATATGTATTGGTTTTACAATCATGTGTTTATTTCTTAGACATAACCTTTTAGTGCATTAAAATGCTTCGATTTTTAACTAGGGTGATTTCTGGTAGTAAATTGGAGTTATTTTACAAATTACTCGGAAAACTAAAAACAAAATACGGAAAAAGGGAATTTTTAGGCAAAATAAGTTCTAGACCAAATTGATTTTGTAACTTTCTGTTGCTCAAATTGAACAACTGTAGAGATTTTAAATTTTCAAAAAATATTCATATAAGAAATTACTAGAGAAGATATAATTTTCAAAATATTTTAGCTCTTTTTGTTTTTTTTATAAATGTTTAAACATTTTTATCTCAGTCCAAAACAGCACGCTACAGTAGCACGCTACTTTATTTGTAGGGATTGACGTAGCGTCGCTACATAATTATGCCTTAGATAGCGAAATACTGTAGCGCGCTAAACATTTTCGGAAAATTATCATTATTTTGTCGCTGCCTACAATCTAATTATTAAAATATCAATGATTATATTTGTTTATTTATATTATGATAATGATTAGTGTATTAGTAAAGTTTTTGTCCTGGGTCCTGTCGAGTGACCAAATGTCAAATCAGTACAAACTACAAAATATACTAGTTTTCAATAAGAACATTTTTAAAAATGTTGCGAAAAAGTAGCGATGACGGTAGCGAGCTACTTTTTTGGGGGAGTAGCTGTAGCGTTAGCGTGCTACAAAAAACTAGTAGCGTCCCGACTACTGCGTATATTATATTGTTTACTAAACACAATACATTTTTCAAAATATTTATATTGATTTTAAGCTATTTTAAGAGTTTTTAACACACTGTTCACAGTTCACACCGTTCTACTGTACTTAGGGATTGACTTATATGTTAATGCAACTAGTGAAGCATAACATAGCACTTTATAAAATATTATGCTATTTTTTTTGTTGCAAAAATTAGTTTAACCTTTCGTATAACCAATAGAAAAATAAATTACTTATAAGTTATAACTTATAACAATATATTATATTATAACAAAATACGGCTTACATAAATTATTATCTATCTCTATGCAGAATTGTTTAATAATTGAATTCAACTTGAACACATTCATTACAGTAACCTAGGATCCTATACTTAATAACAACTTGCGAAGTACACTCTGCAATACGTCCTAATATACAGCAGAGCGAATATACAGCAGCAACAGCCAACAGCTGATGTTTTGTTGTTTTACTTCATACTTCATATGCATTTTATAATTTGTTTGAAATATACTTATTGCAGTGTGTATATACCTATATTATATTATTATTATATTTAAAATATATAAATATATACATTTGTTATTAATTATTTTAAATACCTTATCAGCTAAGAATAAATATCAGCTTATAGATACATAAAGTTTAAAGGAGCATGTAAACACTAAACATGTTGTATAGGGATACACACAACCCACATCCTATTACAAATTTTCTGATCTATAAAAAATTAGCCGAATCAGTGGCGCCGAAGTCCTAAAAATTTAGTCGGGCAAAAAATATTTGAAACGGCCCCAATGGCGTACCTGAAGGGGTAGAGGACCGAGGAGGTATTGGTTTTTACCCAAATTATAATGATGTTCAGTTTTAAAAGTAAATTTAAATTACATTTTTTTGTACTCCCCAACAACCAAGACGGATTTGAGAAATATATTAAACATTTTAGTGCACAGTGCACACAATAAATGAATAAAATATTGTAGTTAGAATACGTTAGAAAAGTAGGCTTTAATTTTGTAATGGAGTTTTCATACAGTTTGGCAGACAAACTTCGGCCCAATATGAAGCGGCCCCACGCTAAATTTTCAAAAGATGTCGGGCCAAGTAGGGTTCGCCGCCACTGAGCCGAATAGTAATATATTAGTATAGAAGGTATTTTTTTTAGGCTTTACGAACTGGTATATAGTTGAGCATATAGTTTTTTCCGATTTTTGTTCCATATTGTTTAATATGGGTCCACACGGATCTTCCAGAGAACGTAGCTTTTTCTGATCCCCTCTCGTTGTTGCCCATGTGTATTGTGTATGTAATTAAAGGTCGGACATAGCTTAAATATATATTATTGTTCTTTTGTTTTCCTAGAAAACAGCTTAGATTTAAAGAGGTTGTTTAGCGTATAAAGGTTAGGTTAGCAGAACCCAGTCTGATATTAATTTCTCCGTGTATGATGTTTTAACTATTTAAGGTGGTACCCTGTATCCTGTGACCTGTACTCTGTACCCTGTACCCTGTATTTGAATTCTTGTAGATACTTGCTCAAACTTCAAAGACGTTATCTCCTAAACGTAGGTTATTATGATCACTATGTCGTTTCCATACGCGTTAGCAGGATATTTCCTTCGTTTAAGTTTAATGTTTCAGTTTATGGTATATTTCTTATTTCACTCTCTAGTGCCAAATTGAACAGAATATAGAGGGTATTAAGATATAATTAGGTATATCTAAAAATGAAAAATGACCATGTTCAAAATGTAGCAAGTCAAATGCATTATTTACTTCGTTAAGGGTTTATTAATTATAAAAATATTAATGAATAATTACGAGTATCGTTGGTACTTGTATAGTTGTACATATAACATAACGATGTTACACGTCGCCAAGTACAAGTTTCACGGATAAATGTCATAATCTCATAATCCCTAAGTTATAAGAAAGTGATTTTACAATTAAAAGTGGATGTCGCTCTGCTGTACAGTACGTTACAAGTGGGTCAATGTATAAAGGATTGTATTAAACTTGAATTCAATGATATATCATTGTATAAAAAAAACAATTCTGATCGGAGCAGTAGCGGATCCAGAGGTCACCCAAGGGGGGGAGGCGAATTTTCAAAAATTAAATTACCTTTTTTTATATAACCTGTAATTTATTTTAGGCTAAAATGATTTGCATTATTTCACCTATAAAACTAAATAAATATGTAATAAAAATAAAAATATTAGTTGTCAGTCCAATTTTATAATATAAAAATACGGGCAAAGGGGGGGGGGG
>NC_042495.1:71500747-71513699 GCF_005508785.2 Acyrthosiphon pisum | reverse complement strand
AAGTGACTTTTAGACCAATAAGCTTGACAAAACTGGAAGAATTTGGCTTAACAGATTTTAATTTTGAAAACGGATTATGTTTCATCAACAAGTTTACCAGGGAATGATTGAGGCGATTTTGAATATTCCAATTATTGTTAGTGTCATAATGAATAATATAAATACAAAAATATCATATTTTTTCGTTATTTTTATTCATGGATATCACAGCTGAAAAAAATATTCAAAATCACCTTCCCTAGTAAACTTGTTGACCAATCATAATCCGTTTTCAAAATTAAAATCTGTCAAACCAAATTCTTCCAGTTTTGTTTAGCTTATTGGTCAAAAAGTCACTTTTCTTCATCTGCTGTAGCCCCCTTAAGTATGCATACTGCTAAATCACTCTGTATAGTGTCTACTGTATGTATAATGTATAGTTACTATAATATACTGAATTCTGCTGTTGTAATGGGTGTGTCAGGCATTATTTGTATGAGTGTGCATCGCACGCATGTGATAATATGTGGTTATAACGCATACAATCTTATATTATACTTATACATAAATGGATAACAAAATAAAGATAGTGGTATAAAAAAAAGGTACCTAATGAAATAAAAACAAGATCGACAACAATTATTGTCCATTGTATGTAGTGCATGGATTTCAATTCTCAATAAATACGATTATACAAGTTATATCAGCGTATATGATCCTATCTGTATTTAGTCTAAAACCTTTTTTTATTACGTTAGAAATGTTTACCATTTACAAATTATATAATACAGTAAAACTTCCGTTAACGGTCACCTCTATGTAATGGTCAATTTTTTTGGTCCCGTCGAGTGTACCTTAGTGTTATTCTACCTCTGTAGGACGGGCACCTCTAAATAGCGGTCGTTATTTACAGTCCCTTCGGTGACCATTATATGAAAGTTCTACTGTATAATAAGTACAAAAACAATTACCTACACTTGATAAAAATTGAAACTTAAAAGTATGTAGTAATCCAGCACAATGGTAGTGGCGGGAAGCTAAGTAAAAAAAAAAGCGAGTAGCCACTAACGTAGATATAGGTACGTTTATTTTTTTGATATCAAATATACGGAAAAATTCTTATTGTTTCAAAATCTTTTATTCTTTGTGTTTTTAAACTTTTATAACTTTTTTTGAAGTGTCCGTAGTAAAAAAATAAAAAATATATTGCACAGCCAAAGTTCTTCTTTATTTATTTAGTGAAAATTTCGTTTCTTAGTTATGACTGTAGCCTTCTCTGTGGTTCGTCGCGCAAAACGGTTTTTGTTATGCCATACGTGTGTAAGACGGAGACAACAAATTCGGGTGAAACGTCCTCTTAACAGGAGCCAGAGTTGAGCCAACCATTGGAAAACCATGCTAATTTGTGCTAATCCATCGGCCCGCTACAGGGCAAACGGCTGAACATATATAAGGTCATATTATAAGGTATCAATCGATCAGAAATATTTGGCAGAAACGGGGAGAACGGAGGAACAGGGGGACTCGCAAGCAGATTGGTTGGAAAAATTACAACCAAAAATCAAAAATATTTGAAGTATACTTTTAAGTCCGACTTTTCGTATGCAACTTAAAATATTGTAAAATATAATATTGTCCCTCCGATCCACCGCTTATTCATAATCCATCCCATTACTCTCGTTGCTGCGGCAACGTGTACAATATTGAAGTATAATAAATTAATAAGTGGATTATAGTGGATTCTATAGTGGATGCCTATAGTGACATATTTATAATACAAGTAACACATTAAATGTAAAGTATCGTGGCGTGATTGTGGCGCATGGCCTTACCTACCTTCAAAAAAAGAGCTCGTGACGACGATGGCAGTATATTACACGAGACGGCTCGTATTTACTCGTATTTAACCTGCGTAATTTTACAAAAAAATGGTCTGACCTCTATGTAGCCTAAACTAATGAACTGATTGCCTTGGAATTTACACGGTTTAATTAGTATGCTATGTAGATGATACTTTTATAAATTTCAAGTTGATTGGAGGATTACAGCTTGAAATATGCAAAAGTATTAGCATAAATATTAATTGAAACGCTATTTTTTTCAACAATTTTTCTAGCAACTAGACTATGATTTCAGACTACGAATAATTTTCTCCGCGCGTCGTTTTCAATCGCTATTTGAACAGTTAGTAGTAGTCATCGTTACTCGTTGCCACAGTAAAGTGACATTAAATTCTATGTTAGAAAAAGTTATGATCTATGATTAGGTTTGAAAATTGTCAGACTTATTGCCCTCATACACATCACGCCATCACACATAGATTAACACACATTAATGCAAATAAATAAATATATTTTACAAATACAACTATGGTCAGACCCAAGTACCCAACTACAAAAAGGTGGGTAAGTGGATGTCGCTCTGCTGTACAGTAGGTTAGAAGTGGGTCACTGTATAATGGATGGTATTAAATTTGAATTCAATGATATAATATCATTGTATTTGATTGTATTTGCATTGATTCCGAGTGGAGACGGTTTGTCAGTCTGGATATTTTATAATATTATTTTTTATTTTATCATGTAAATTGAATTAATATTATAATATTATAAGTTTTTATTCGTTTCTATGGTGATATGCAATGCCAATGCGTTAGAAATTAAAATCCCATTTTTAGCGGTTTTTCGTAATTTGTCGGTGGTTTTTCCTGTGGTATAAAATAACTATTGAGAAAATCGAAAAATATGACCTTTCTAAAGTACCATCTTGATCCAATTTGCTAAAAGATAAGGTACTATATGTTGCAATCGAAGCACTCCTTCTGGTAGATATTTTGTATACGGGATATATAAAAAAAAAATAATAAACACCATTGTAAAACCACTAGCTTCCACACTCCGCTCAGAATTTAAAATTAAACTTCTCACATTTCAATATAATGAAAAATTTTACATAAGATTCTTTTAAAAATATTGTTTTTCTTATTCTAAATATAAGAGTCTTAATTCTAAAATCATATCTCTATAACTAATAACTTACAAATGAACTACGTGAACTTGTTTTCGCTGCGTTCCGTGCGTGTGAGAGAAAAATAAAGTAAAAATATATTATTGTATGACGTCTTTTTAAAATAATTGTATGGTTTTAATATTTTAATAGTTTTTAATTTTTATCAATAATAACAATACGTCAACAGCTATGAAAGGTTGTTCTCGACAGTCGACAGTCGCTATAAATAGTTACAAGAAACCAGTATTATCATTCTTGAGAAAAATAATATAGATAATACAGAATAACAAAAATACCATTTCAGATATTTGTCTTATATATTTTGGGTATTTATCTATTTCAAACGCACTTGTGACATTAAATAAGGGTCATTTTGGGACGCACTCGAGAGTCTACTATTTACTTAACAGTTTTTTTTAATTACCAAATATGTTGTAAGTAATTACTTTTCGTTTGAACCATATCAAGATAATATTATTATTATTACCTATCTATGATTTAAACCATTTTTATTAAGAATATTTTTCAAATGTATTAATAGAATACGTATTTAAATACTTGGTGTCCAGGGCCGTATTTGAACATTTTGCGCCCCGGACCAACATATTTTTAACAATATTATATATTATATAAATTAACAATATAATATACAGTAAGTACAACAGGTAATTGCAGATTTCACCAAAATTATTAAGATAAAAAAATCACATTTACAAAAAAAAAAAAATCAAAAATATTTTTTTTGGTATTTTAATAATAAGATTTTAAAGTAATGAAGTTTTTTTAATTTTATGACTTCTACAGAAAATACTACCAACTTTTTTAAAACACACATTTTGAAGAAAAAAATTCACGAACATCGATTTCCAGCTAAACTCCATTGCTTCAAATATTTCATATTTCCATTTATTAGTTATCTCTTAAATATGTAGAAAAACCAATGTCAAATAAACATATTATAGTTTTTATAAAAAAAAACATTTTATAATATTATTCTAAGACCAATTTTTAAAACTGTAATATACGAAACAAAAATAATGTTCGCGAAAATACAACGATAAAAAAAAAGGATTTAGTATTCAGGAATAAAAATCAAAGAAAAAGTATTTTGAAAGTATTAAATATACAATTGTCAAAAAGTATTTGAAAAGTATTTGAAATACCAAAAGAGTATTTAAATTTTAAATACAAGTATTTGACTGGACTTCAAACCATATACTTATTGTGACTGATATCTGAATATACCTCCAACATTTTATTTTATTTAATAGATTGATGACTGATTGTTATATCAGTATATTTACTATTGTCTATTTATTTGTAATAAATGAAATAAGTTAAAATTATAATAATACAATTATGTAGTTGCATTTAAATGTTTGACACTTTGATAGTAATAATATTATTACGTCAAATAAATATGTAATACCTACCTACTTACTTTTAGTCTTGTAATAATTATTTTAAATGATACTTGATATTTAATTAAAAAGTAATGATTGATTGTTATTTATTCATTTACCAAGTATCAATTCAGCTTGATAAATATGGCAAATAATTGAGTTTTCTAAAAAATGTTTTCAATATTTTTGTTTATTGCATTTAAAATGAATTTACCCAATTTACAGGGTACCTAAATACTAAATACCCTATATTTACTCAAAATTATATTTACCACCCATCACTACACTAGCCTGTAGTATTTTGTAAAAATAAAACATTTGTAGATAAGTACTATTCATTTTTTTTCACGTCAACACAGTACACACATTTGTTTAAAACTATTTTGCTTTTTTCATGAATATTAATTGTAATTATTGCAGTATGGAATATCGACGAATATCATGTTATGTGGGTACAAATATTTTTACACGATATTAAAAATGTTGAAATAAATAGGTATTGCAGTATATATTCAAAGAAAAATACATAAAATATGTTTTATAGACTACTAGGAAATGGTATTTGCTGAGCGCTGACTACAGGCGTAGTTACGTGTTATAGCTCAGTTAGCTCGTATTTGAGAAACCACACTGTGGAGGACCGAGTATAGGATAATAATATTATAAAATATACCTACGCAGTAAACACTCTTATTTTTATTCCACCAAGGTTGCTCCAGCTGTGCACATTATACACACCGCGTATAATTACGTGTTTACATGTACGATAGTTAATTATTATCACACATTCACACCGATACAACGGTTATATATAACAATTAAAAGCTCAGTGAAACGGCAGAAGCAGGCGTTTAAAGCAGGGACATCATTTCAACTTTTTTTTGTTGGTGCCAAAATGTTTGCAGGCCATCCAAATTATTACCAGGCCACATAATTTTTTAATTTTTTTTTCGGGGGGGAGGTGGGTTAAGTAGGGACAAAAACTGTAGAATATTTGTATAATTTATTTAATATGTCACTTATATTAGTATGAAAATATCACGATATTGTTACTATTTGTACGAACTATGTGTAGGTACTTTTAATGTACAGTGTACATTACACTTGGTAAATAAATGTATTGGTATAAAACACTTTATAATAAAATACCTAACTGAACCTAACCTACACATTTTTTCTCCCTGCATACTTAAAATATATAATATACCTAGGTTAATAAAACCAGAAATTTATTTTATAGGTACCCTTCTTCACAATGTTTGTTTTATAATTTTATCAATTGTAATATTGTGGGACCACAAAAACACATCAAACATTCTTGGAAATTAAACATTATGCAATACATTTTTTTTAATACTGAAAAAATATATAATATAATATGTAATATAAAACACCTAGGTATATTGGCGCTTAAATTTATTATTGGCAGGCCAAAGAAGGAGTTTTGAAAAAAAGTTGATGCAAATGTACGCCCAGCACTCCCCCCCCCCCAAAAAAAAATGACGCCCCTGGTTTAAAGTCACAAGTGGTAATAACGTCGCATTTTCTGTGGAGTTAAACTCTATTCGATTTTAATCATGAGTAGGGATACTAGGTAGGTAAAAAATGTATTAACTTATAACATTAATAACTAGTGCTGTAATTATAATGCCCTAAAAATTCTGAATAATGGACTAAAAAAATGCACCAAAACCAACAGAAGTAAAGAAGTTTGTATTGTCACAGGATCATCCTTAAATGGTACAAAAGATCTCAAATAGGTACCTATTAAAAAATATGGCCTCCAAATGTTTTTAAATATTCCAAAAATCAGAATTAGAATATCTAAGTATTATTTAAGTAAAAAATAGGGCAAACATGCTTAAAAATCATCCTGTATACAAGCCTGGGAATATTTATATATAAATATTCAGTAATAATATAATGTTTAAGATGATAAAAAGTAAATTTTTTTAAGCAATATATTAATATACATCATTAATTATTAAATAATTTGTTAAGTAACTTCTATTTGATTAAAATGTAACTCGTTATGTATTAAGTTTATGTCAATAAAAATCATAAAGGTTAAAATTAAGTTAACGAAAATTAAATAGTTAAAGTTAAATTAACTTTAACTTTTTAACTTATTTGTGCCCAGGGTTGTATATGTATATAATATATATATTAGGATAATAATTAATTAATTAGCGACCAGAAATTATTACAAAATAAAGAGTAGAATACCTAAGGTTTAACAAAAGTACTATAAACGCATGATTTTAATCATCTAAGTCAATACTTTTTTTCGAGACCTTTTTTATTGAATTCGTATAAAATATTACAATAATAATAATTATTTCATATTAAATCAAATTTTTTTATGTTTATTTATTAATTCTAAAACAAAATAGAAACTTTTCGAGAATATTATAACCAGCTGAGATTTACGGTGAGATTTGTGAGTTCAAAATAAAACTACATCTACTTTCGATATCGCTATCTAATCGTATATTATCGTGAATTGTTGAACAGCATAATTTATATAAATGGCATAAAAACATGTTAGATAATAATATAATATCTAGATTTCCCATTTACTAATATGAAATAATTAACCAGTATTTTAGAGATATCAACACTTGTGGGTGAGATTGTGAGAATAGACTAACATTTGAAAAATGATATGCAATCAATATTGTAGAAAATGTAGTAGTTTTTGAGTCTATAAAGTACAAACAAAAAAAAATATTCGTTTTTATATAGGTTTATTAAAAAATGCAAACAATTTGCTCTGTGTTAACCTGTATATCTGTTGATATGCTTGTGAACTTACAGTTTTTTTTTGACAATACTAAACTGTAAAATACATGAACATTAATTTTGTAAATGGCTTACCGATACTTTAGACATAATAATAATATAACCTATTGGGGCTATTTGTTTTCGTTATAGTCTTTGTTGCATTATTAATAGAAAGTATAAAATCTCGAATATTCATATATACGAAGACGATACCTACCTATATCCAATGTGTTCACGAGAGTACGAGACTGCACGTTTTTATATTTATCATGGATTTTTGTGAACACTATTGTCATAGAAACATCAAACTGTCAACTGATTTATCGTTTTTTAATAACACAACATTATTTCTTGTAATTATTTTATTATTTATCATATTATGACGTGTATAATATTATTATTGGTATAATATACTGACCGATGTCATATCGTGAATCGATACTATTAAAAATCACTTGCACTTACGTATACGGTGTAATCATATTTGATTTAACAGGTGAATGACCTTAGATAGGAGGTAGGTGAGGGGGTACATAGGCACATTTCAATGTTTTGCAGAGCGAATTCACGACAACAGTCTGTCCGCACTGTCGCCGGCCTTGCCGATGCGAGTGAAAGTTGTGGTGTGCACGTCCTTCCTTCACCGTTATTGTGTATCGGATCGTCGGATCGAACAAACGTTAGCGAAATGACACACTGTTAAATAAGAATCTTGTGATAGTCAAAAATGTATTAGGTATATATCATTATATTATTTCTCCATACTCATAGCCCATAGGCATAAATCACTTAACATTATTTCTGAGAGGGCTAACATTTTTAACATCAATGTGAGTGGGGGGGCTTCGATCCCACACAACTAAAAAATGTATATTTTAGGGGGGCTAATGAATTATTTTGGTGGGGTCTATGCCCCTTAGCCCCCCTGGAATTTTTGCCCATGCGACCATATAATAAACTTTGTATACTATATCGGCAGAAATGTAATGGACTCACGCAGGAAAAATAGAATAAAATCTATAGTAGTAATCGTAATAACCATGCCATCACGCATATTTCTTAAAGTGTTGGTTAGTACCCAATTATATGATTTTCAAATGTAAATGAATAATGAAATATACATTCACATCGCTTTGTCGAAATCCTTTTGATTCAAAACGCATTTTAACTTTGAGTAAGAAAATATAATGTTTTAACCTTGTCGAATTATTTAAATTAGACGGAAGTTTACGTTATCGAAAAATTTGGACATTGTAAATCGATGAATACATTAACCAGCCAATAGCCGAGTATGTACAGATCAATTTGTGTGTCTAGGTATTTGTATACTATACAAGCATTAATAATTCTAATAATTCTACAATATATTATACTATTCACAAAATGCATTATTGAAATATATTATGAAAAAAATCTTTGTGTGTGTGTAAGCGATCTACAGCCAAATCTACCACACTCATAATGGCTCTGAAAATGTATACATAGATAATTCTATACCCTATGATTTACACCTCAAAGCCAATTTTTAAATTTTAAAGAGAGGATCACCGAAGGATTTGTTACCCCACGAAAAACGAATATTTAATTGTTTGTATAAGGTTGACATTGATTACATAAAAATAAAATTGTTATTCTTATTGTATATAATTATAGACTTTTTTATATTCAGCCTAAACCACCCAAATGACTGTTAAAAATATGTGCAGCATGCTTAGTGATTCACCCTGTAGATAATAAAAATGTGTTCACAATTTATAGTTTCTAATTCGTATACAATTTAGACTGAACACAATATCAATGTAATAGAATATTTTAAATATTTTTATTATAATTTATAATCATTGAAATAAATAACTTTTAAGTTAAAAATGCGTTAGTTATTATGTAAATATAAACTATTTTTCACTTTTTGTGAGCATCTTATTGATTTTGTATAAAATATTCAATGAATTATAAGTATATAAACATATTAACTCCTCTGAAAACTTTTATTCCGAATTTATTTCTCGTGAAGTAGAACTTTCTATATAGCAATAATGCCCGACCCGTGGGCCGCTAAAGCCTTAGTAGTGGCCCGCTGCCTGCTTTGTGTTGAAAACAAGATATTGCATTGTCTGCATTGTAAAGTGTAAAAGGTGTATATGCAAAAGGTACATACGACAAGTAGGTACAATATAGCAATGAAATATTAAATTAATATTATTGGTGGCCGCACGAAGACAATATTTTATAAATATGGACCGCTGAAGAAAAAAAGCTATGTATCCCTGCCGTATAGTATTCTTAAATATTAATATAACATTAGGTACAGTTTTATGATTTTCAAAAAAATAAAAAATTCTATTAACAAATATTTTTGGTTTAAAATTTAAGTTCGTTATAGATTATCGATTTAAACTCCGAATATCCGCTGGGAAGTCATAGCAAACGAGGAAAGGACCAAAGTAGAAACTGACGAAGAACACCCATTACACGGACATAATATAGGTACTACATTTCAGACTTAAGTCCACAAAGAGTTTCTTTAAAATTATAGTCTTTAGAAAAACCTCCTAAAGAAATACGAAGAGAAAAGTGGAAACTCCCTCTATCCAAAAACAACAGTAAACTGGAGTTTGAACTAATTGAATCTCTGTCAGCAGGACACGAATTAGACTGGCCAACCTGGAGATCCCTTGACAGACTCAGGGTAGATTTATTCCAATAACAACCTAAAGAAATAGGGTATCCTTCTGACTCTGCATTGTATTTATGTGTTTATTTATTTTAGTTATGTATTTATGACTTATCAGTTATCACCATTTCGTTCTCTTATTGTGGTTGTATGAAACGAAAAAAATATCGATGTAAACTACAATTGAATTACTATAACAAATAGAAAAAAAATAGGAATATCTTATAAATTTTTGAATTTTAACTTTGTGTAAATACTAAAAAGTAAAAATATTAATATTATAAAAAATAATATTAAAATAGTTTCTTTAATTTGGTTAAATGTAATAATAATTAATTATGAAGAGCCATCACTAGAGATATATATACTTGTGGTATAAGACTAATTTGTTTTAAATATTTTTTATTTTTTTTCCATTAAATGCACTTGTAGTACCTACCTATCTTAGTTCTATATTATCAGTATTCAGTGTTATATATATTGAATAACGTAATTAGTATACATCATACATGTTTATTTAACTAACATTTGAGATTATTTAATTATGATTAATCATAATTAAACAATCCCAAATTTCAAAACACTCACTTTTCACATCCAAATTTAAGATAAAAAATTATATTTTCAGTGTTATGTTTAATTACGTGGTTAAAATAATAACAAATATATGTGTTTTATATTGTCATCATAATATATATATATATATATTATATAAAGTAAAAGAGATGAGTGGATTATCGTAAATAATAATATGGTATGTCAACAAAGTTCCCTCGCAACTGCAGCTCAGGATTTAAGACTAAATCGATATACAATATTGTCTATATTATAATATAATATGATTTTTTGTCTCTATACAAAGTTATTAGGTAGCTAAAGTGTAGTGTACTATCTAGAGTACTATCTAGACCATATTATGATGTTTTGTGCTACTGAAGATACAAATGTCAGTTTTTCAAATGAGAACCCCTTGCAACCGTAAATTATTTAGCGGATAATTTTTCTGAAAATGTTAATGCATTAAAACCAAAATTCGATTGAGCATATTTTAAGTTAAATTTTTAACTTTGTTTTCTAAGGATAATAGCTCCACGATAGTGGGCTTAGAAAATATGGAGGCTAAAGTGATGGTAAAATGTTAGTAATTAATATTAATATAGATATCAATATTTATAATTCTGAAAAATGTCCATGTAATAAATATAATATGACATCCATTTTATATTTGTATCAAATCATTTTTAGGACTATTATACTTAATACAAATATTTTAATACCTGAAATCAGGGCCGGATTTAGAGGAGTGGAGGCCTAGGGGCATCAAAGGAGTGGGGGCCCCCCTGGCCCAAATTATTTTTAAATAAAATGAACAATTTTTTTTCAAAGTAGATTATTTTTCTTTTATTAGTATTTAACAAACATATATACAATATATATAATTATAATCAGAAACAAGAAATTAAATTTAAGTGTTAACAAACGGAAGCTTCCGAGCTTTTTTCGCCGAAAAATCGTTGATAAGTTCGCTGAAATCCAGTTCCCGAAGTAAATCACTTTCAATGCTCAGGAGAGAAAGTTTTGTTAGACGGTTTTGTCCCATCGTGGTTCGAAGCCTATTTTTTATAATCTTCATTTTTGAAAATGAGAGTTCTCCAGTGCAATTTGATACCATCAAAACCAAATACATTCTCAATGCAATTTCAAGATTAGGGAATGTAGCTCTGAAATTTTGATCTTCGAGAATTTGGTAGTAAAATAGTTCCGGAGATCGGTCTTTTCCATAATCCTTTTTGTATGCGTCGATTAAAGACACAAATTGAACCAACTCATTACCAAGACTAGGTTCTAAATCATCCTCATAAACTTTCACCAATGCCTCTGCTGCAGCTGTGGGGTTTAGGATGCGCCGGATTTACTGATAAACAAACAACTTGCTGGTGACATAAAATTTCACGGAATTACCCATCGGCAATCAGTGTTAAATTTATTTTTATCCTATTGGCCACTTTTGACGGGACGGCGCGCGGCGGGGTGACGGTGCATTTGTAATTTGAAAGATTTTTTTTTTCCGAAGTCACTATTATGGAGGCCCCTTTTTTGTGGAGGCCCCGGGGCTATCGCCCCGGTTGCCCTCCCCTAAATTCGGCCCTGGGCCTGAAATAAACATTTTGGTACTTATCATAATGATATAGAATAACTATTTTTTTTTTTTTTTTGAAAACGGTGCCAGTGTAAACGGCTTTATGAAATGCACTTCATAATAATATAATTATTTTCGAAGGTAAACTCGTATATAGCAATTATATTTTTTACAATTCATAAAAAATTCTTAAAAAATAAACAAACATAACATGCATATAAGTATAATAACTGTAGCATTAATTGATTATCGATGCAAAAATACGGATAACCTCGAAGTGTAATAAAAAAAAAAAACCTTGAGTGTGTAAACATAAATACCACTTCACACAGATAACATTAAGCGGGAAGGGCGAAAAATACTCGAAACTTATATTATCATAAAACACTACTACACTAGTAGTGTATATATTTAATCAATATACCAAATAAGTTGTGTTGGTTATACCTGAAATATATTTATACATGATTATTCATCAATCCAAGCATTCACCTTTCCCTCCCCCTTTTTTCTAATAATGCAATTATAAAAAGGCGGGCAAATGGGTGCTGCTCTGCTGTACGGTAGGTTACAAGTGGGTCCAGTGCTTGAATTGAGGAGAGAGATGCGGTCAGAGTCCAGTTTCTTTGTAGAAAATATTTATGCGTTCCCCTTCTAATTATCAAAAAATCCAAGTTAATGAGATATTTCAAAATTCAAGTACGCACAATTTTTTTGCACTTGTGCATCCCCCTTCTAATTTTTTCCCAATTCAAGGGTTTCAAGAGTGGGTCACTGTAATGGGTGGGTGTTAAGGAGATTGGTGGCGGTGATTTCCTGTCTTCTACTAACACACGTGGAACATAAGGATTTAGACATGTTTTTTGTCAAACGTACCGATTGATATGGTAAAGCGATAAAAATTCTGAAAACAGATTTGAATTTGTCGTAAAGTCTACTTAAGATCGGTCAGTCCACATATTT
>NC_042495.1:71496316-71500613 GCF_005508785.2 Acyrthosiphon pisum | reverse complement strand
AAGTGTAAATCAAAAAATCAAAAATGTAGATTGACCGATCTCAAGTAGACTTGATGAAAATTTCAAATCTGTTTTAAGTGTTCTTATTGCTTCACTATATCAATCGGTACGATTAACAAAAAAAAACACGTCTAAATTCTTATGTTGCACGTGTGTTAAACAAAGACAGGAAATCACCGCCACCAATCCCCTTAAATTTGAATTCAATGACATACTATCATTGTATACGAAAAACGATTCTGATAGAAGACGGTCAGTCATTCTATGATATTACTAAGTATATTTGATGATATTATTGTGAATAAAGTATTTATTTACCTATTTACGTGGAACCTTGTTTTGAATTTTTAATGCTTAGCGATAAAAGTTGAACATTTTATACGTTTTTAATTTTTCAATTTTTATAATTTACATTATATTATTTAATATAAAATATTTATAAAAAAAATTATGTCCATGTATTTTTAATATACTTCAACTGCCATTGTAACAATATATTAGGCACCTTGTATTCAGTTTTAAAGGTTTTTGGCCCAATGAATAAAACTTTATTGACATCTATATATAAAAAAAACTAATAAAATTGGAAACTAAAGATGTCAAATGCATATGTTAACAGCTCAAAGCAAGTTAAAATATTTTGAAAGTCTTATGGTATATAGAAAATTCTAATATAAACGTTCAGTGAAAATTCAGCCGTGGTCTATGGTAATTTGTTTTAGAGTTACATCAAAACCAAAATCGATTTTGTTGAAAACCAATTTTGTGTAAAAATTTCCAATTTTTCTTAATTTTTTTTTTTTGTTTTTCCCGGTTCTTTTGAAATTACTTTTTTGACAATTTCGACCACCTCAGTAGTCAGTGCACCAACTAGATTCGCCTTCCAATCGAACAAGATACTGAAGTTAAAAATCGAAGCATTATATTTACCACCTACTTATCGTGTAAACAAAGACACAAAAAAATTAAAATTAAAATTACAAAATTAAAAAAAAAAACATTAGCTGGGGTTAGCTGATCTTTGTCCGGGCCATCACTCAATTATCTATGGATGCGAATTTAGGGTTTTATTTTTTATCCAAACCTGTGATAAATTTGCCTTTGGATTGTAAATGTAGTTGAAAATCTATGCAAAACGACCTATTTATCTACACCAAACGACGTCATTTGGAAACATCAATTAAAATATTTCCTTATTTTTTTTAAGAAACGCCGTGATTCGTTGTTATCGACTAAAAATAATGATTTTAGGGATTTTTCTGGATCACCAAGTGAAAGAAATGAAACTTTATGACCATAACAGTACATCCCTAGTGTTTCTTCTTTTCATTTTAGTGCTTCACAATTTCTACACTTTTCATTGATTCGCCCTATAACCAGGGACATAGCCAGGATTTTAATTCGGGGAGGGTTAAGTTAAAAATAAAATAATAATAATAATAAGTAGTTTTAACCATTCTTATTAATTAAGCAAAAATTAAATTCGTAATGACGTACAGAATATGCTATAGTATGTATAATTTGTAAAAAAAAAAAATATTATAAAAAAATATTTGTGTATACATTTATATGTGTTTATATTTATAGGTGAATATTATAAATTATAATAAATATAAATATCGTATGAATAAAAAAAAAATTTAGGTAGGTATAAATATAACATAGATGTAGTAAAATTAACATGATTATTATACTACAAATTTATCTTAACTTAGGTAAGTACCTACAAATTAGTACTGTGTCATTTCTTATCAACGTGGTTATTATGGGGTTTAGTTTATACGAGGGTCTATATATGTATAATATTAAATATATAACATTGTATATGGTTATTATATATACCTATGGGCTACGACCTACCTTATACCAAGCTATATGATATACGAGTACCTATATATATAGTTATATGTGTACTAAGTGCTAACCATATCATATACATTTTTTTAAATCATTCAATTTTTTCCATAATATATAATTAATTATTAGGTATAAGAGTACAAAAAAAAACATCATTGTAAAAACACTGGCTTTTTCGTTCCACTCAGATTCTGAAAAAATATCGTCGATGACATTTTGGGGGGGGGGAGGGCATGGACCTCCGAAATTCCGTGGTTATTATAGTCGATCAAAGGGTCATAATCAAAAGCAGCATCTTGAAACGCCTCCCACGTATTATGTGTAAATAATGCACGTCTCCTCTGTGACTGCTGTTCAGCATTTAAAACACGTCGTCTTAGTGACTCTTCGACCTGCAATTATCGGTGATGCGTGACGCTCAGCATCTAAAAGCCAACGTGACCGAGTTTGCTCTAATGTCTCATAGGCCCTTTGAGCTGCCTAACGTTCGACATTTACAGTCAAACTACGTCCTAGATTAGATTTGCTTTTGCGAGGTATATTAAAATAATGTAAAATAAGCAAACTACTTACTCATCCAACGCGGAAGTATTGAAGTTAACAAATTAGCTGCAACGGTGGTTTCCTTAGCAGTGGATTAACATTATTATTTATTTTTTTTTAGTACACACCTACACCTTACGACAGTGTCAAAAAATTCCTTTTCGCTAATTTGTTCACGTCAAAAGGTAGCCTTTGAAAGGTTGTCTTTCTCCTAGGCCTAATCTATCCCTGCGTATACCATATTTAGTTCATTGTTTTAGGCGTGAAAGTGTTACATAGTTACAAACAGACAGAGTTACTTTCACATTTATAATATTAGTAGGGAAGTAGGAATTAATAAAAAAATAATAAATTTCATAACGTAATATTTATTTACAAAAATGTGGGATTGGGTACCTACCAAAAAATCGTATAATTTAAACCTATAGTTACACATAATATATTATGCCTACATCATACGTCATCATCACATAAAAATACGTCACATCCATGTATACATATTTATATTAAAACGTTATTTATAATAAATTATAATATATTTCGGCGGGTTGAAATTATTTTCGTAACATCCTGCAGTGAAAATCATGCGGCTTTTATAACGTCTTGTATATTAACACATTTCCGTCCATTATTGTGTTGAATTCGGCCAACTATATAATATATGCGCATTATAATGGTGAGGCATATTTTAAAGAAGGGGTTATGGAACTCCTGCCATTAAACCGTGTTTGTATAATAATTATATATTATGTAACCTTATAATATTATAATAATAATAATACAAATTACAAATCATATAACTGTGTCCGTATAATATTATTAATTTTTGTTAGAGCGCACATCCCTTGAGATTTCCTAGATACGACGAACCCTGATGGTAATGAGAGTCAAAAGGCAAAACTACAGTATACAACTAATATCGTACAATTCAAAGGAATTACTTGTACTAACTTTTGAAAATGGGTGGCTGTGCTGAGGCAAGATATCGCATTGTCTTTGGAAAATATTGACATATCATTGTATCAACTTCGTTAAAAGTCGTGCAAATGCATGCGTATATTGTGTATTTGTGTGTTAATTTAAGTTAAAAATATAAATATAAATATTGAACATGACCCTCGTATTTAAGGGTTAACGTTACTCTCCCCAAAATATATCGTGATAAATTTTACAAATACTAAAAACGATCATGCAAATTATCGTGTTAATTGCATGCTAATTATTTGCATATTCTTCTTAAACAAGTTAAATCGAGCGGGAGTGTATCATACTACATATATATAATTTATACAGAATGATTCACCAAGTATGCTCCCTCCAATTTTTTTTTTCAATAATGAATTTTTAAATGTACTCAAAGACAATATTTTCAAAATTAGGAGTGTCTATGGTGATACAAATTTCTATTTTTTCAAATAAGGACCTCCTTTTTACCGTAAATATATGGTGAGTATATATATTTTTTAAATATAAGTGGATCTATTGAAAATTTGAACGAACAGTTATTGATGTTTATACTAAGTATTTGTCCTTAAAAATTGTTTCACAAAAATATTAAAATATTGTATCTTTTATTATACTTGAAGGAATTTTTACGAATTATAAATGTTGATAGAATATAATATAATATATATTAATTAAAATATTATTGTCATTAAGTATATTTAATAATTCTAAAAATCATATTTTGATGTATTTAATACATTATTTTAGATTTTGAGTGGAGCAATAAATGTATTGATTTTACAATGATGTGTGTGTTTTTTTGTGTCTATATACACGATAAGTAGTCGAAATAATGCTTAGATTTTCAACTTCAAAATTCACAGTAGTTTTCAAAAGAGCCGGGAAACACTCAAAAAAAATTAAGAAAAACTGGAATTTTTGCGCAAAATCG
>NC_042495.1:71492982-71496266 GCF_005508785.2 Acyrthosiphon pisum | reverse complement strand
AAAAAAAACACATCATTGTAAAATCAATACATTCGTCGCTCCGCTCGGAAACTAAAATACGACAAAGCAACTCAAAATATTTTGAAATTTGTATCAAATTCTAAGTTAATGTTATCCAGAATAATCATAGTAATTTGTAAATAAATCAATATAAATAAAATATCATCCAGGTAGGAGTAGAATTTACTTGGCATTTAAATTATAATAGTATAAACTATAATATAGTAGCCAGAATGTACTGTATAGTAGTATATAGCACTTATTTAGTATCTATTATGTGCCTACTAAAAATGTGCGTTCTATAGTGCTGCAGTTTGAAACCATCGACGTCGAGAGTATTAAAACGTTGGATTATTCACGTTGCATATCTCGCAATATGAAAATATAATACATTTATATATCATATTTGTGTTTGGAATTTTGGAGTGATGTTCTTAATAGTTAATGTTATTATTAAGTTTAATGTAGTGAATTCTCGAGATTTTTTGTGAATTGTAATAACGCAACAATAAGATGCGAGTTACACAAAATTCACTGTTGCAATATCATATTTAAATTTATTTCCTAGTCGGTCGAACGTCGAAATGGATTTTATGGAAGTGTTAAAATGACTATTTTGGATTCTGAATAAATCAAGGAATATATCATACAATTTTATATTATTTTAGATTCTGAGTGGAACGATGAATGTATTGATTTTATAATGTTGTGTTTTTTTTTTTTTTAATTTTTTTTTTGTGTCTGTCATCACCTTTTAGGACAGAAAAAGTGCTTCGATTTTCTTCAACAGTATCTTTTCTGATAGGAATGTGAATCTAGTTGGTACTTTGGGGGGTCAAAAGTAAATTTTTTCCAATAGTTTTCAAAATTAAGGAAAAACGGGAATTTTTACGCAAAATCTGTTTTCGAGAAAATTGATTTTGGTTTTTGGTGTAACTTTAAAACGAATGACTGTAGATACATGAAATTTTCACTGGTTGTTTATATTTCCATTTTCTATACATGATAAAATTTTCAAAATATTTTGATTTATTTTGAGCTGTTTACGGACAATTTCAGTTTCCAATTTAATTAGTTTTTATTTCTATGAATGTCAATAAAACATTATTTGTTGAGTAAAAATACTTGAAAATTTAATACAAGGCTCCTACTATATTATTACAATGACATTTGAAAAATATTAAAAATCCTTAGTCACAGTTTTTTTTTATTAGCATTTAAAGTTCAAAAATTGACAAAATATGGAAAAATCACGAAAATTTGCAAATTATTTTGAGTTAATAATTCGTAAAATTTTTTCTTTTTAGAACTAAGATTTTAAAATGTAATACAAGATTCCTTATAGGTTATTCTACCTTTATCAAAAAAAAAAAAATGTCTATAAGAAATTCAAATTAAATTTTTTGAGCGGTTGAAATTCAAATGTTTACAACATTGGATATTCACTCGATTTCTCATGTAGCAATTTTCTTATTTTGTTGTAATTCAAAAACAAAAAAACTGTAGATACATGAAAATTTCACTGAATGTTTATTTTATCAATTACTTGATAAAATGTTCAAAATATTTTGACTCTCTTTGAGCTGTTAACGGACAATTTCATATTTAAATTTTTTTAGTTTTTTTTTCTATAAATATCAATAAAATTTTATTTGTTTGGTAAAAATGCGTGAAAATTTAATGCAAGGCTTCTGATACATTGTTACAATAGAAGTTGAAAAATATTAAAAACACATAGGCACAATTATTTTTTATAAGCATTTGAAGTTGAAATTTTGACAAAATTTATCAAATTTAAAATTGAATAATTATTTTATAGTTAAAAATTTATAAAATGTTCAACTTTTATATCTAAGGATTGAAAATTTAAAACAATATTCCACGTAAATATTTAATTCTGTTACCAAAAATTCTAAGAAATACATAAGCACAGTTTATTTTTATAGTCATTTTAAGTTCGAATTTGGACGAAATTACATATTAAAAAACCTGGAATAACTATTTTAGTTATTTTGTTGTGATTGTATAATATTACTTGTGGGTACTTGAAACTTCTAAAGTTTACTATTATATATCTATGATAGTACCACGGTTTGTTGTTGATGTATAACGCGTTACCTAATGGATATTATGATATGATTAATTTGAAAATTATTAATAATACTATAGATAAGTATACCTAAATATGTATGTCTAATATCTAGACTGACATACCGTCTCCGCTCAGAATCGTTTTTCTTATACAGTGATATTATATCATTGAATTCAAATTTAATACTATCCATTATACAGTGACCCACTTGTAACCTACCGTATAGCAGAGCGATATCCACTTACCCACCTTTTTATTATCTGTTTCTGTGAACACCTTTTTGTGTAAAAGGACTGTGCTTCTAAAGTTTATAAAATAATCTACTATAAATTTGAGTCTAGATTTTATGATTTTATTTTTTTAAGTTTTATAAGTACCTGCATTTTTTTATTTTCTCAATGTACAGAGTGTAACAGATAGAACTGACTTTTGGAATAACTTTTGTTTTAATCAATATTTAAAAATTTTTTTTTTTGATATATAATTTATAGCCACTTGCGCTACATGTGTAATAAAAAAAATTATTTTATTTTTTAATACCGAAAATAAGAAATTTTAAATTTGATTTAAATTTTTTTGAATAAATTCAAAATAGCCAATTTGTGAATCTGATTATAAGAACTATTTGGATGGTAAAAAAATTTATCTAAATCAAGTAATTTATTTTTTAGAATTTTTTTAAATATCAGTATTTTTTTGATTAAATTAATTTGAAACGCTATAACTTTTTTAAAAATATTATTTTTGGAAATTTGCTAACATGGATATATTTCTAAAACTCTTTACTAATCCTATAATTTTATCAATTTTTGTCATAAGTTTAAGTAGCATAACTTTTTTTTTTTTTGGTCAGTTATTTCTGTTACACCTTGTATAGTTTTACTATACGTGTAAACTGTAAATGTGTAATAAAAATAAAAATAAATTAAAAGAATAGGTGTTCGTGTTGATGAAAAAAAAAATTAAGCAAATTTGGCTTGCTGAAAATAAATAAATTTCATCAAAAAATGCAAAATTGCGAAATTCAGCAATCATATCATTTTATTTTCAAATTAATATCAAGACAAATTGGGACAGATTATGTACCTACTTTTTTATGAATTAACATTTTTTTTTTGGTATCAAATCATACCAATACGACATACTTAACGTAACATTTTTTAAATTAAATGTTCACGTTTATATTATTAAA